>NW_026600606.1:0-8610 GCF_029448725.1 Salvelinus fontinalis | reverse complement strand
ATCAAAGGCAGCCGATAGGTCTAGAAGGATGAGAGCAGAGGAGAGAGAGTTAGCTTTAGCAGTGCGGAGCGCCTCCGTGACACAGAGAAGAGCAGTCTCGGTTGAATGACTAGTCTTGAACTTTCATGCTATGCAGGACATTTTGTGTATTTGAGGCTTCTGAAGTTGGTAATTTGTATTCTGAAATTTCAGACTTGATTTTCTCCTACAACAAATGTATCTAAACCCCTACAAAAATGTTCATTAATTATAATCCAGATAATAATTCACATTTCCTGTTGCTGTAGAATTATTTTCCTCCTGTGGCTAAAATGAAGGTCCTATATTGTAGCAATTGAATAGCAATATATAGCCTGTGTTTAGTTTCTGTCATCAGTTATTAGACTATCCCTAATCTGCTATTAGAAACACATGCTGCTCCTGGGGTGTTTTTGTCTTCAGGCTAAAGCCAAGGTCAGCCAAGGTCAGATACACAGCGACTGTGTCCCACCCTATTCCCTATCTAGTGCACTACTTTTGACCACTTGTCAAAAGTAATGCACTATGTAGGGAATAGGATGCTATTTTGGACGTAGGCAGATATTAGCTATTAGCCCTGCCAGTCATTCACAGCTACATAAATGACTGGTAAGTTCTGGGTAATAAGGAAGTTTACCTGTGAAGCCTTTTAAACAATACCCTAGCAGCAGCAGCATCAGCTCAGGGTCGTATTCAATAGTACACACTGCAGCAAAACGTTTTGCAACAGAAAACTAAAACAAGCATTTCTTATTGGACACATGTAGGTAGTCCCTCCCTGTTTCAGTCTGTTTTCTTCCGTTTAGTGCCTGATGAATTCAACCCAGGAGTCATGTGGCTGTAGAAAGAAAGGCCCTGGAGCTGTTCCTGTTATTAAGTCTCATATTAACTTCCATATTAACACCTTTAATTTCCTGTCCACCTCCTAGTGCTCTGCCACTCTGGGTTCAGTTTCAGGTTGAGGTGTATTTACCGAACATCATAGTACATTATGTGAAACATACTTAACGTGATGTCTTGCAATAGTTCAAAAGATGGGTACAAATAATAGTTCTACTTTATTTAAAAGGTACCAACATATTGACTTCTCAACGCATTCAGAGTTCATACAGAATTGCTTTTTTAAATTATTTAGATTTTTTTAACCGTTATTTTCCTAGGCAAGTCAGTTAAGAACAAATTCTTATTTACAATGACGGTCTACCCCGGTCAAACCTGGACGATGCTGGGCCAATTGTGCCAGGGACTGTAGTGACACCTCTTGCACTGAGATCCAGTGCCTTAGAACACTTCGCTACTCGGGAGCCTTGCTTTTACAAGCAGTGCATAAGGCTTACACTGACTGAACATGGACTGTGCATGAAGAACTAAGCCTAACAGGGACTGTGCATGAAGAACTAAGCCTGACATGGACTGTTCATGAAGAACTAAACCTAACATGGACTGTGCATGAAGAACTAAGCCTGACATGGACTGTTCATGAAGAACTAAACCTAACATGGACTGTGCATGAAGAACTAAGCCTGACATGGACTGTTCATGAAGAACTAAACCTAACATGGACTGTGCATGAAGAACTAAGCCTGACATGGACTGTTCATGAAGAACTAAACCTAACATGGACTGTTCATGAAGAACTAAACCTAACATGGACTGTGCATGAAGAACTAAGCCTAACAGGGAACTGAACCTCATCCTATTACTGCACCACTCAACCTGTCCAATATGACAACCTCCATTACAGTTAATTTTTGAATACATTTTTTACTTAACCTCTATTTAACTAGGCAAGTCAGTAAAGAACAAATTCTTATTTACAATGACCAAAAGGCAAAAGGCCTCCTGCGGGGACGAGGGCTGGGATTAAAAATACAAATCAGTGATAAGTATTACTCCTCCCTGCACACATGATTACTGTCATTTAACTAGGCATCGTTGGGAAGGGCTCGTAAGCAAGCATTTCACGATAGTCTACACCCGTTGTATTTGGTGCACGTGACAAATAAAATGTTATTTTATTTGAAGACAGTTTCGGTCGGTGTGACCTTCCTATAAACATTCCCCGCCTCCACAACTCCATCTCTCTCTCTCTGACTCTCTCTCTCTCTCTCTCTCTGTTCTATTTTTTTTTATTACTAAACGTATAAACTGAACAAAAATATAAATGCAACATGTAGAGTGTTGGTCCATGTTTCATTAAAAATGTTCGATGCACAAAAATATTATTTCTCTCAAATGTTGTGCACAACTTTGTTGACATCCTTGTTAGTGAGCATTTCTCCTTTGCCAAGATAATCCATCCACCTGACAAGTGTGGTATATCAAGAAGCTGATTAAACAGCATGATCATTACACAGGTGCACCTTATACTGGGGACAATAAAAGGCCACTCTAAAGTGTGCAGTTTTGTCACACAACACAATGCCACAGATGTCTCAAGTTTTGAGGGAGTGTGCAATATGCATGATGACTACAGGAATGTCCACCAGAGCTGTTGCCAGAGAATATTTCTGTCTGTAATAAAACCCTTTGTGGGGAAAAACTCTTTCTGGGCCTGGCTCCCAAATGGTTGGGCCTATGCCCTCCCAGGCCCCCCAATGGCTGCGACCCTGCCCAGTCATGTCAAATCCATAGGTTAGGGTCTAATTTATTTATTTTAATTGACTGATTTTCTTGTATGAACTGTAACTCAGTAAAATCAATGAAATTGTTGGAGCTTGTGTTTATATTTTGGTTCAGTATAAATAGATACTGGGATTGAGACAGACAATAGGTGTTACAGACAGTAAGACTGCAGATGTATACACTGTCAAATGTATCAACCCCTACAAAAATGATCTTTAATTATGACAGAGTATCAACGGCAATTGACATCATTCGAGAATAACGCTGAAGTTATTTCTCCACACCGTGTGTCAATCATAACCCACTACCATTATAGTCACATTGCCATTCCTCTCTAACCTATTCATTGTTTAGTGGCATATCATTAGCCTTTAAACTTTTTCCTGGTCACCTTGTGACCTTAAGTCAATTTTTTTTAAATATTGAGTGATAATTCACTTTTTAAAATTGGCAGATAATTTTGCTTATTTGAATCTATAGACTTAAAGCTGCAATATGTAACTTTTTGGGCGACCGGACCAAATTCACATAGAAATCTGTGTTATAGATCTGTCATTCTCATTGAAAGCAACCAGGAAATGGCGTAGCGATTTCTGCATTGTGCATCTTTAATATAAGTAATCTGTTCAAGATATTGTACCTTAATAGTCGTATTAAGGTAAAATATCTATAAAATTATCTTGAAATAAGATAAATTACTTGTATTAGGTTTTTGGGCGTTTAAAATAAGCAAAATCGTCTGCCAATGTCGTTAGATAATGCAGCTTGCTACAAAAAACAATAAAAAATACACATTTTAAGTGAATTATCCCTCAATATAAGATATTTAGGCTTGCTTTGATTTCACACTGCGAGCTCCAAGTCTTTATCTTCCAAGGTGTTTATTACTTGGTTAATGGTTAGTCAGAAGCTTTGTGGCCCCGAGGATGCAGCAAGGACATCTGAGACATACAGGGTCCTAAGAGTGGTTGGTAGAACCGCTGGTTCAGCCAATGGCAGAGCCCAGCGTAGGGGCCAGGAGGATATAAAGCCAGGGTGGCAGAGCCAACCTCAGCCTATATGACAGGTCTATAGGTCAGCTCTGGACCTACACAAGGATTTAACTAAAGAGAATCAGACGAAGCAACACTAGTCTGTCGTACCAGCGCTCCAAACCCATAGCTGCCGATTGCTTCTGATACTTAGACAGTCTCTAGGCCCTGACCAGAGGACTGAAGGACCTCAGTATTCCTTTTATGTAGTGTTTGACCTGTAGAAGCCAGTAGGTGTGAGGAGCCTGTATTTACAGCCAGTCTGATGGAGAATGATGCCTATGACAGGATCGGGGACGAACCCCCTAACTATGAGGAGACGTCTTTCTCCGGTGGTACCACCTCTAACGGTAATGGGACCGGTAACGGAGAGCACCGGGCCGTCCGTCCGTCCGTGGTCAGTGCGTTTGGTCATGACACGCTGGACCGCGTGCCCAACATCGACTTCTACCGGAACGCTGGGAGTGTGAGCGGTAACCGTGCAGTCCGACCGTCCCTGCAGGAGCTCCACGATGTCTTCCAGAAGGTCAGTGTGTGTGTCTGAATCCTCCTCACCTGCACCCACACCTGTACTCACACTTCTACAACCCCCTCTACACACATCTGTATTTAGACCTGTCTCTGTACATCTGTATATCTTGTACATCGCTCTCTTTTCCTTACCGGCACACACATCACACAACTGTCTCCACCAAGTCAGCAGCCTTTTAACTGGAATCAACTCTCCTTTAATCCAGACCATTCAAAAAGATCATTGAAATTCTGATTCAGTAAATGAAAAACATGACATTTTTTATGTGGAATATGTTTTGACATTAACATTGGCCTGTTTGTCTCTCAATTCAATTAAATCAATTCAATTCAAAGGGGCTTTATTGTTAAGGGAAACATATGTTTACATTGCCAAAGCAAGTTAAATAAATAATCAACAAAAGTAAGAAAAAAAAGAAAACATCAACAAAAAAAACGATAAAAAATGTTCAGTAAACATTTCACTGATAAAGGTTTGAAAAGGATAAAGATGTGTCAAATGTTCTATTATCAGCTATGTTCAGTGTTTTAACAATGTACATATAGTTGTAGTACGACTAGTAGGGGAAGAAAGTAAACAGATAAATATTGGTTGTGTTTACAATGTTGTTTTCATGGCAACTTGTCACAAATCTCTCTGTTTGTATTTGTTTCTCTCTGTTGATTTGTTTATCTCGCTCTCTCTTTCTCTTTCTCTCTCTGACTGTGTGACACAGATTACTATCATGTCACAACAGTTATTGGGTAACAGTCATGTCTGTTCTAAAGAAGGGAAAGTCACTTCCCACTGGGCACAAATTGGTTGAATCAATGTTGTTTCAGCTTAATTTCTCAACATATTGTGATGTGGAATCTACGTGGGAAATACATTGGATTTGAAAAAAGTAATCAACCACTGGTTTGAGGCCACAAGATTGTGTCATCATGGTAACCAAATGTCCACATAGACAAACCTTGTATAAAATATGTTGAATTTGTACCTTTATAACAACGTCAGATCTTCAACATTATATCCACTATCAGTAGAATAAGAAAAGACAATAGGCTAGGCAGCACCTCCTACTGGAGAACTGATTTATCTACAGCTACCCTTTGGTCTCACATCCAGGGTTTAAACAAGCCCTGCTTAGCTATGATGCTCCCAAGTGGCGCAGCGATCTAAGGCACTGCATCTCAGTGCTAGAGGTGTCACTACAGACCCTGGTTCGATTTTAACTGGCCGTGATCGGGAGTCCCATAGGGCGGCACACAATTGGTGCAGCGTCATCCGGTTTAGGGGAGTGTTTGGCAGGGGTAGGCCGTAATTGTAAAATAAGAATTTGTTCTTAACTGACTTGCCTAGTTAATTATGCCTAGTCAATTATGCTATGTTTAGCCCTATATAGCATTTTCAAAGTCATCAACAGCTATTGTTTCAATTCAACCCAGAATTTAACTAAAAATAGACAATAGGATTTCAAGTGATAGTGATATTGAATTGTGTTTGGTTGTCAACGCAACCAAATATTAACATTTTAAGGAAATGTATCTTCTACTTGGATAGTTCCCTCTGTACCAAATACTTAGTCTGGTTTTAAATCCAGTTGTTTTCAAATTAATCATTGTTGGATAAATGAATGTTGGATTCACATCTCCATCTCAATCAAAAATCTAAGTTAAACAGCAGGACTAAATCAAATTCAACTTTATTTAAAGTGCATTTAAAGTTTAATTTGCCTTTAAGCCAGTTGCAACTATCCAAGCAGTAAATACATCTCTTTTAAATGTTAATATTTGGTTGCCTTATCAACCAAACACAATTCAATATTACTTTTGTAATACAGTAAATAGGCTTAACTTTATCTTACAAACTAATGAAACAATCACCCTTAAAATGAACAACACATCCATGGTCCCAGTTTGAGGTGACTGTAACTATACATGTCTTCTTACATCCTCATATAAAGCATGCATGTTCAAGATAGCATGCATAGCTCGTTGCAGGTCTGTAATAATGTGCCCAGAATCTCAAACGGCAATGATCCTCACACCATGTACTTTTAATGTCATCTCAACTGCAATCCAGGTCATTTGGTTCTGCTATTAGATAAAGGACAGTGACAAGTAACACATAAATAAATAAACTAAATATCTGACATTGTATTCCCATTTGAACTTTTGCTGTGCCGTTAAATGGTTAAAAGCACAGTGATATACATTTGGGTGACAACTAAACCAAAACTCTGACATTGTTTTTTCATTGGAATTTGGTTGTGCTTTTAGATGGTTGAAAACATAGTGATAACACATTGGAAATTCAACTACCTTCTGGCTGTCTTTTTGAGTGGGTGAATATAGGTTGCAATCTCACTGATCAACGTCTCAACCAAATATTACCCAATTTTCCACGTTGAAATGAGGTGGAGTGTGCAGTGGGTTGGCCTTGGATTGGTCAACTCATTCCTCTTAAAGCATTTATAGACCTACTGTGTACTGAAAGAGAACAACATGAACTCTCTGGAGAAAAGAACATATGTTTTATAGTCTCAGAGAGGAAGATAAGATCAAGAGAAAAGAGAGAGGAGAGGAGAGAGAGAGATAAATGGAGTTTATAGTCCTTTAATCATTCATTTAACTAGAAACATTCCTGCCACTTTCATTAACCGCAGTTCAACCATCTTTCACACCCTTTAAACCTACTGCCAACACTGGAACAGAACCGTCGTCAAAGACAGAGATAAGAATAGATCTACACAATGGTTGACATACTGACAGGCTAAAGTGTTTTATAGATTTTTTACACCTTTGGGTGACAGACAGTCTGTTATCTCTGTCTGACAGCCACGCCACGCCCTACACCAGACAGAGATCTGAGCATCTCATTAAAGAGCTCGGTACTCATGCGTCCTTTAAACACCTCATATTCGTCTTACAAAAAGCTTAAATTGGGTCCACCCTGTTCTCTGTGTTCTATTCCCTCACTCTCTCTCTCTCTCTCTCTCTCTCTCTCTCTCTCTCAGTGAGTGCAGTCTTCAAGGACAAGCACACAGTATAATAATGCTTCTCCAAACATGTATTCATCTTCATCAGAATCAAACTGCACGACTCTCTCTCTCACACACACGAACAAGAACACTGCGTCTGTTGTTTGATTGATTTAGAAAGAGAACATTTCATCAGTGTTCTGACCTCATAGAGACTTACCTATCCAACAGGAGGCACAGAATTCTAACAAAGTTACTGCACTGCCAACTCTCTCTGATTTCTTAAAGACAAACTAATCTAAACTTCCTCTAAAGTTGAATAAGATGACCTACGGCCATTTCAACAAATTCCTTCTTCCTCTACCAGCCGTATTCTTTCTCTTCCTCCAGGTAGACTGGAGTGATACGTAACCCTGACAAGTCTTTTCCTATTTTCTCTCTCTAGAATGGAAGGATCTCGGTGCCGAACACGGTGGAGGACAGAGAGGGGAGCGACGGGACGCCGTCGGACGACGTGGAGTCTGTCATTCCCCTGGACAACAAAGATGGAACCGTGAGGTTCGGCTGGATAAAGGGAGTCCTGGTTAGTGGAGATGGGTTATATTGGACAGGGTTAGGAGGGTCCTGGGGAGTGGAGATGTGTTATATTGGACAGGGTTAGGAGGGTCCTGGTTAGTGGAGATGGGTTATATTGGACAGGGTTAGGAGGGTTCTGGGGAGTGGAGATGGGTTATATTGGACAGGGTTAGGAGGGTCCTGGTTAGTGGAGATGGGTTATATTGGACAGGGTTAGGAGGGTCCTGGTTAGTGGAGATGGGTTATATTGGACAGGGTTAGGAGGGTCCTGGTTAGTGGAGATGGGTTATATTGGACAGGGTTAGGATGGTCCTGGTTAGTGGAGATGGGTTATATTGGACAGGGTTAGGAGGGTCCTGGGGAGTGGAGATGGGTTATATTGGACAGGGTTAGGAGGGTTCTGGGGAGTGGAGATGGGTTATATTGGACAGGGTTAGGAGGGTCCTGGGGAGTGGAGATGGGTTATATTGGACAGGGTTAGGAGGGTCCTGGGGAGTGGAGATGGGTTATATTGGACAGGGTTAGGAGGGTCCTGGTTAGTGGAGATGGGTTATATTGGACAGGGTTAGGAGGGTCCTGGGGAGTGGAGATGGGTTATATTGGACAGGGTTAGGATGGTCCTGGTTAGTGGAGATGGGTTATATTGGACAGGGTTAGGAGGGTCCTGGTTAGTGGAGATGGGTTATATTGAACAGGGTTAGGAGGGTCCTGGTTAGTGGAGATGGGTTATATTGGACAGGGTTAGGAGGGTCCTGGTTAGTGGAGATGGGTTATATTGGACAGGGTTAGGAGGGTCCTGGTTAGTGGAGATGGGTTATATTGGACAGGGTTAGGAGGGTCCTGGTTAGTGGAGATGGGTTATATTG
>NW_026600605.1:0-179231 GCF_029448725.1 Salvelinus fontinalis | reverse complement strand
CCAACTACAGTGTCCAATTTCAAAAAAGCTTTTCTGCGAAAGCAGAGCATATCATTATGTTAGGTCATTAACTAGTCACAGAAAGCAGACAGTGATTTTCCAAGCAAAGAGAGGAGTCACAAAAAGCAGAAATATTGATCAAATGAATCACTAACCTTTGATATTCTTCATCAGATGACACTCCTGGGACAACATGTTACACAATACATATATGTTTTGTTCGATCAAGTTCATATTTATATCCAAAAACCTCAGTTTACATTTGGCTTTGACTCCAAAACATCCCGTGAATTTGCACAGAGCCACATCAAATCACAGAAAAACTCATAATAAACATTAATAAAAGATACAAGTGTCATTCACAGATTTAAAGATATACTTCTCCTTAATGCAACCGCTGTGTCAGATTTCAAAAAAACTTTACGGAAGAAGCAAACCATGCAATAATCTGAGTACGGCTCTCAGTGACAATCACAACCCAAGAAGATATCCGCCATGATGGAGTCAACATAAGTCAGAAATAGCATTATAAATATTCACTTACCTTTGATGATCTTCGTCAGAATGCACTCTCAGGAATCCCAGTTCGACAATAAATGTTTGATTTGTTCCATAAAGTCCATCATTTATGTCCAAATTCCTCCTTTTGTTAGGGCGTTTAGTAAACAAATCGAAACTCACGAGGCGTGGGCAAGTCCAGCGGAAATGTCGGACGAAAATTCCAAAAAGTTATATTACTGGTCGTAGAAACAAATCAAACGATGTATAGAATCAATCTTTAGGGTGTTTTTATCATAGATGTTCAATAATGTCCCAACCGGAGAATTAATTTGTCTGTAGAAAAGCAATGGAACGAGAGGTAACTTTCTTCTGACCGCGCATCATGAGACCGAGGCTGCTGGTAGACCTCTGACTCATTCCCCTCCCATTCAGCCCCCCTTCACATTAGAAGCATGAAACAACGTTCTAACGACTGTTGACATCTAGTGGAAGCCTTAGGAAGTGCAAGATGACCCATATCCTGCTGTTTATTCAATTGGGGCTGAGTTGAAAAACTACAAACCTCAGATTCCCCACTTCCTGGTTGTATTTTTTCTCAGGTTTTTGCCTGCCATATGAGTTCTGTTATACTCACAGACATCATTCAAACAGATTTAGAATCTTCAGAGTGTGTTCTATCCAATACTACTAATAATATGCATATATTAATATCTGGGACTGAGTAGGAGGCAGTTTACTCTGGGCACGCTTTTCATCCAAATGTGAAAATGCTGCCCCCTATCCATAAGAAGATAACTGTTGGTGGCAGTAAATTGCCAGATTTTGCTTCATACAGTCCCTTTTCAAACAAAACACTCTGTTGCGCTCTGCATCCTTTTAGTGTCTTTGCCAAATCATGAAATTATAGAAGAAAATTGTCTAATTTAATAAAATGAATATCGTCTCGATTGTCTCTAATGTAATTACATTTGTTATTTGATTGGAATGGAGCTGCCCGTGGGCTCACGGACACCATATTGGGACACATATAAAGATGATATACTGTGATTATCATTCTCTATGGTCAGATCCCCATAATGTGTTGTTCTGGTGGCTGAGCGTATGTCCTCTTCCTCTCAACTGTCGATTCTCAGGGCTGCTGGACAGGTGCCTAGCCCTTCAACGTGCGAGCCCTTTGGGTGTTGCACTTATCAGGCTTCACCGCCACGGTCCGGAAAGGCTGGTCCGAGTGATTTTGTGCATTTATATGATCCCATTTGCCACTCCTGTGAAGGGAGACCCCTGCGCTTGAAGGCAGTTTATTGACCACAGATCCCCAGTACAGGTACTCTACTGTAAACATGATTAACCTGTTTGGGCTGCAAGGGGCAGTATTGAGTAGCCAGATAAAAGGTGCCCATTTCAAACGGCCTCGTACTCAATTCTTGCTCATACAATATGCATATTATTATTACTATTGGATAGAAAACACTATCTAGTTTCTAAAACCGTTTGAATTATTTCTCTGAGTGAAACAGAACTCATTCTGCAGCACATTTCCTGCCCAGGAAGTGGAAAGTCTGAAATCGATGCTCTGTTCTTCTTCCTGCCTATAAATGGGCACGAGACCTATTAGTATACATGCACGTTATTCACCTTCCCCTGGGTGTCAAGAGGCTGTGAGAGAAGAAATGAGGTGATTATCTTGGTCTGAGATGGAACACATCATCTTGGAATGACGTGTCCCCCATTTGCCAGCAGCATACCACCCTGCATACCACTGCTGGCTTGCTTCTGAAGCTAAGCAGGGTTGGTTCTGGTCAGTCCCTGGATGGGAGACCAGATGCTGCTGGAAGTGGTGTTGGAGGGCCAGTAGGAGGCACTCTTTCCTCTGGTCTAAACAAAGATCCCAATGCCCCAGGGCAGTGATTGGGGACACTGCTCTGTGTAGGGTGCCGTCTTTCGGATGGGACGTTAAACGGGTGTCCTGACTCTCTGAGGTCATTAAAGATCCCATGGCACTTGTCGTAAGAGTAGGGGTGTTAACCCCGGTGTCCTGGCTAAATTCCCAATCTGGCCCTCAACCATCACGGTCACCTAATAATCCCCAGTGTACAATTGGCTCATTCATCCCCCTCCTCTCCCCTGTAACTAATCCCCAGGTCGTTGCTGCAAATGAGAACGTGTTCTCAGTCAACTTACCTGGTAAAATAACGGATAAATAAAATAAATAAAAAAATAAATTTTCGGTACTCTGAAGAGCGCGAGGTGGACAGTGGGATTGCCTTTTGTTTAGCTGCCGTTATAGGCGACTATTATCTCCGGCTTTGATTTTATTTGATACATGTCACCATTTCATCGTAAAGTATGTTTTTTCAATCTAGTTTCATCAGATTATTGAAAATTTTTCAGGAGTTTTGCCGTGTTCCGTTCTCTTCCGTTTGTTGACATGGAGAGCTTTGTGCCACTAGGCTAGCGCGCTTGCTAAATGAAGAGGGAAAGTTGCCGTTCTAAATCCAAACAACAACTGTTCTGTACAAAGGACACCTTGTCCAACATTCTGATGAAAGATCAGCAAAAGTAAGAAACATTTTATGAACTCAGAGAGTTTTGAATTGTCAGCGGAGAAAAACAAGGGTGTCCGCTGCCACCATATCTATTCCATATCTATTCGTTATGGCCATCGAAATGCTAGCTATTAAAATCAGATCAAATAACAACATTAGAGGATTTGAAATCCAAGGCTTAAAAACAAAGGTGTCCATGTATGCCGATGACTCAAGTTTTATATTAGTTCCGCAAGCTAGATGCCGGTAAATTCTCATAGAAGATCTAGATATCTTTTCTGGACTCTCTGGACTAAAACCTAATTATGATAAGTGTACAATGTTACATATTGGATCTTTAAAAAAAAACTGAATATTATTGTAAAAGTTGTATCTTTAAAATGAGCATAACTGATATTTATATAAAAAAATATTAAATGAGCCCTACACAATAAATTACAATTGATAACAGACAAGATCCTGTAACCATGGAGAGGTAAATACCTGTCTATTTATGGAACATTTGCCCTGATTAACTACTTAGTCACATCTCAGTTTACTCACTTATTTATTTCGCTGCCTACAGTAATAGCCAAACGTTTTGAGAATGACACAAATATTAAGATTCACAAAGTGTGATGCCTCAGTTAGTATGATGGCAATTTGCATATACTCCAGAATGTTATGAAGAGTGATCAGATGAATTGCAATTATTTGCAAAGTCCCTCTTTGCGATGACGGAATCTGAAAAAAACATTTCCACTGTATTTCAGCCCTGCCACAAAAAGACCAGCCGATTGTTTGGGGCATCCGGAAAAAAGCTTGTCCGGAGAAGACAAGGTGAGCGCTACCATCAGTCCTGTGTCATGCCAACAGTAAAGCATCCTGAGACCATTCATTTGTGAGGTTGCTTCTGGGCTCACTCACAATTTTGCCTAAGAACACAGCCATGAATAAAGAATGGTACCAACACATCCTCCGAGAGCAACTACTCCCAACCATCCAGGAACAGTTTGGTCACGAACAATGCCTTTACCAGCATGATGGAGCACCTTGCCATAAGGCAAAAGTGATAACTAAGTGGCTTAGGGAACAAAACATTGATATTTTGGGTCAACGGCCAGGAAACTCCCCAGACCTTAATCCCATTGAGAACTTGTGGTCAATCCGTAAGAGGTGGGTGGACAAAAAAAACCCACCAATTCTGACAAACTCCAAGCATTGATCACGCAAGAATGGGCTGCCATCAGTCAGTCAGACCCAGAAGTTAATTGACTGCAGGGTGGATTGCAGAGGTCTTGAAAAAGAAGGGTCAACACTGCAAATATTGACTCTTTGCATCAACTTCATGTAATTGTCAATAAAAGCCTTTGACACTTATGAAATGCTTGTAATTATAATGCAGTATTCCATAGTAACATCTGACAAAAATATCTAAAGACTCTGAAGCAGCAAACTTTGTGGAAAAAAATATTTGTGTCATTCTCAAAACTTTAGACACTGACTGTACTCCTGACTCATTTTTCAAATCATTAAGTAAAAAATATTTAGCTTTATCTGGGACGCTAAACCAGACACAATGTGCCTATCCATATTAATTCATTTGTTTATTTTTATTTAAGTCTGCTCAATCCAAGATTATAACCAATTGATTACCCCAAAAATGGAGGCAGGTGGCAGAAGGACGAAGTAGGGAACTGGTCTGTCTGCCAAATATAAAGGACCAAAACTTGGAGGGGAAAAAAATACCATAAATGGGAATGTATGACAGTTTCATTTGATGACCAGGATGTTGACATCAGTGCCATACAGATTGCAAAATTGTTGGGAAGAGATTTTTGATTCCATGGTACAGGGTGTATCCGTAGATTAAAAACTTGTGCTTATCAGCTAAAGTTTCATAGAATTCTTGCCAATAAAATGCTGAATATTTGTGGCATACAATCAAAGCGCTGCAGATTTTTTGGTGATACAGATTTATCCTGTCTGCCCAGGCGTTCCGCTAGCGGACCTCCTCCCACTGAAAATATTTTGAAATATTTAACTTTCACACATTAACCTGTCTAGCCTCGGGGTTCCGCTAGCGGAACTCCTCCCACATTCCACTGAAAAGGCAGAGTGCGAAATTCAATTATTATTATTTTTTAATATTTAACTTTCACACATTAACAAGTCCAATACAGCTAATTAAAGATACACATCTTGTGAATCCAGCCAACATGTCCGATTTTTTTAATGTTTTACAGGGAAAACACAATATATATTTACGTTAGCTCACCAACAAATAGAAAAAAGGACAGACATTTTTCACAGCACAGGTAGCATGCACAAAGGCAATCTAACTAACCAAGAACCAACCAAACTAACCAAGAAACAACTTCATCAGATGACTGTCTTATAACATGTTACACAATAAATCTATGTTTTGTTTGAAAAATGTGCATATTTCAGGTATAAATCAGTTTTATATTGCAGCTACCGTCAAAAATTGCACCAAAGCAGCCAGAGTAATTATAGAGACCAACGTGGAATACCTAAATACTCATAAAAAATTTCTGAAAAATGCATTGTGTACAGCAAATGAAAGACAAGCATCTTGTGAATCCAGCCAATATTTCCGATTTTTTAAGTGTTTTACAGCGAAAACACAATATAGCATTATATTAGCTTAATAGAATAGCCTACACAAAACCGCAAACATTAATCAAGGCACGTTAGAGATAGCAATAGGCACGTTAGCGTTAGCGAATAAACCAGCAAAAGATATTAATTTTCACTAACCTTCATAAACCTTCCTCAGATGACAGTCCTATAACATCAGGTTATACATACACTTATGTTTTGTTCGAAAATGTGCATATTTAGAGCTGAAATCAGTGGTTATCCATTATGCTAACGTAGCGTCCTTTTCCCAGAATGTGCGGATATTTCTATTAGACTCATCTATTCTGACCAAATAGCTATTCATAAACATTACAAAAAAATACATTTTGTATAGGAAATGATAGATCCATTAGTTCTTAATGCAATCGCAGTGTTAGAATTCTAAAAATAACTTCATTACCACATAAGGCTTACGTTATGTTGACCGAGTGCCCAAAACCTGGGCGCAAAACTACTAGTACACAGTTCGACAGATATATGAAATAGCATCATAAAATGTTTCTTACTTTTGGTGATCTTCCATCAGAATGTTGGACAAGGAGTCCTTTGTCCAGAACAGTCGTTGTTTGGATTTAGAACGTCGTTTTTACCTCTTGAATTAGCAAGCACACTGGCCAAGTGGCCCGAAGCTCTCCTTTCTGAATTAAGGCACAGAACGCAATACGCCTAAAGTCCCGAATAAATTTCAAGATTCTAATTAAACTATATTGAAAACATACTTTACGACATGGTCACATGTATCAAATAAAATCAAAGCCGGAGATAGTAGTCGCCTATAACGACAGCTTTTCAAAAGGCAATCCCACTGTCCTCCTCGCGCCTTCCTGAAAACCAGAAATCGGTGACAAGTCATTCCAAGAGGATGTATTCAATCTCAGACCAAGATAAACACTCAATTTCTTCTCTCACTGCGTCTTGACATCCAGGGGAAGGTGTATGACGTGCATGTATACTAATAGATATCATGTCCATTTATAGGCAGGACCCAGAAGAGAGCATCGATTTCAGATTTTCCACTTCCTGGTCAGGAAGTTTGTGCCAAATGAGTTCTGTTTCACTCACAGATATTATTCAAACGGTTTTAGAAACTAGTGTATTCTATCCAATAGTAATAATATGCATATTGTACGAGCAAGAATTGAGTACGAGGCCATTTAAATTGGGCACGTTTTTCCCCCAAAGTGACAACATCGCCCCATGTCCTCATCAGGTTAATTGACAAGTTATTTCAGTATTGTCCTCAAGCAGCCGGTCAGGAATGGCTGAAAATGCATAACATTGATCTAAAATTGACCCTAGAAATACTGTTGGATATCTGGAGACCAGGTCAGTGAAATAGTAATATACTAACGCTTAGTAAAATATTAACTCAGTCTGTAGATTCAATTAGAAATAAATTGTATTGTTGAAGGATATGCTGCGTAGAAAGCCAAAAAGGGTTGCCAATAGAGTCAAGTGGGAGTTGAGTTGCTGGGCGAAGGATAGAATGAAAGACAAAAATTCCATATTAAAGGTAAATACATTATTGACACCGAGGGACTATATTGTTACAGTTAAACTGATGCCATGCATGTGTTTGAACAAAGGCATACATTCAATGGCACCAAGATGGACATGGTGTCGTACATGCCCTCAAACATTGTTGACCTTGCTGTTATATTGTCCTGGATGTTTTTCATGGTTGTTTCTCTTGTTCGTTGGTGGTGCATAGGGTAGGGAATGTTATTCTACATATTCTCTGGCTGGAATCACATGGTTGAGGGGCTGCTCTTGGAACTGTGGTTCGGGGGGGGGCACATTTGACAGTGTTGAGATCTCTCGATGTGCCTTTGAGCAGGGTGTTGCACCTGTGTGTCTCTCTGGATCAGAGGATGTTCGATGACTAATTTGATGTAGTTGGGTAGCTTCCCTGCAAGTATGTTTAACCTGTCTAGGATCAGCGTGGCGCTAGCGGCACACCCCCCCCCCCCCCCACTGAAAAACCAGTGCCGCGAAATTCAAAAGAAATATTTTTTTAAAATATTTAACTTTCACACATTAAAGTCCAATACAGCTAATGAAAGACACAGATCTTGTGAATCCAGTCAACATTTCCGATTTTTAAAATGTTTTACAGGGAAGACACAATATGTAAAGATGTACATCTATTACCTAAAAACACATTAGCATAATCCACCATCTTTTATTTGTCCACCAACACCAGTAGCCATCACCAATTCGGCTAAACTAAGATATTTATAGCCCCTAACCAACAAAAAAACTCATTAGATGACAGTCTGATAACATATTTATGGTATGGGATAGGTTTTGTTAGAAAAAAGTGCATATTTCAGGTAGATGGCATAGTTTACAATTGCACCCACCATCACAAATGGACTAGAATAATTACAATGAGCAACGTGTTTACCTAACTACTAATCATCAAACATTTCGTAAAAATACACAGCATACACGAATCGAAAGACACAGATCCTGTGAATACAGACAATATTTCAGATTTTCTAAGTGTCTTACAGCGAAAACACAATAAATCGTTATATTAGCTTAGCACATAGCAATTAGCAGCCCAGCATTGATTCTAGCCAAAGTGAGCGATAAAAGTCAACATCGCCAAAAGATATTAATTTTTTCACTAACCTTCTCAGAATTCTTCCGATGACACTCCTGTAACATCACATTACAACATGCATATACAGTTTGATCGAAAATGTTTATATTTAGCCACCAAAATCATGGTTAGACAATGTGAAATGTAACTCAGCTGGTCAGAAAATTTCCTTGCGCCACTTAGACAGTGATCTACTCTTATACATAAATACTCATAAACGTGACTAAAAAATATAGGGTGGACAGGGATTGATAGACAATTTAATTCTTAATACAATTGCGTTATTACATTTTTTAATTTATCCTTACTTTTCAATACAGTTTGCGCCAAGCGAAGCTACGTCAAAAAACATGGCGTCCTAAGCCACTAAAATGTTTCGACAGAAACACGATTTATCATAATAAAAATGTCCTACTTTGAGCTGTTCTTCCATCAGTATCTTGGGCAAAGGATCCTTTCTTGGGAGAAATCGTCTTTTGGTGGAAAGCTGTCCTCTTGCCATGTGGAAATGTCAACTGCGTTCGGGATGAACTGAAAAGCGTGCCCAACTTTTCACATCGTTGCAAAAATAAATGTCCCAAAATCGCACTAAACGGATATAAATTGCTATAAAACGCTTTAAATTAACTACCTTATGATGTTTTTAACTCCTATAACGAGTGAAAAGATGACCGGAGAAATATAACAGGCTAAACTAACGCTTGGAACAGGTGCGCGCCGGTGTCCTCTAGGCTCATGACGCAGCTCCCAAAGAATGACTAGCTTCAGGGTTTTTTCATTTGTAGGGCCTGTGAACGCGCAATCAACCCCGTTGGAATCGTCATCACGTAAAGGCATCCAGGGGAAGACGTAAGAAGTGTCCGTATAGTCATAGCAACGACAGTGCCCTTTTAACTGACTTCAGAAGAGTGGCCAACATTTCTCAAATCTGACTCCATGTCAGGGAAATTGCTGTAGAATGGGCTCTGTTCCACTTAGAGACAAAATTTCAACTCCTATAGAAACTATAGACTGTTTTCTATCCAATAATAATAATAATATGCATATTGTACGATCAAGGATTTTGTGGGAAGCCGTTTAAAAAATTAGCCAAATTAGCATAAATAGTCTAAACAGCGCCTCCATCCCCAACAGGTTAAGAGCAGAAATAGCCTCTAGCTTAATTTACACTTCGACCTGATCCCATCACGTTTGTAGGTTCCACACATTGTATAATAATGTCTAACCCATCCAGGTCTGCTTTGTGACCAGATTAGCTGGTGACGCATACAAATTTGGACCATGAGGCCTGCTGACATAAGTCAACGGTACTACCTGTCAGTAATTTAAGAGGCAGGTACAATTGATTTATAAATAGTTTGACCATCCAGATCACGCCGCCTGAGGTGGTCAGGAAAGTCTGATCACAATGAGTATTTCCCTTGTCTACAACTGCCTAAAGGTGGGCACAGAATACAAACATCAAGACAAAGGCACGTTAACAGCAGGTACCAACGAGTCAGCTGAAAGGAGAATAATGGACACATGGTCAGTAACAATTGTGACATTTAGAAACATACAAGAGGCAACAAGTCTTTTCTTCAGCCGCTTCATTTAATTCACACAAACAACCACAGTTCAGAAATTGTTTAAGAAATGTTTACACAAAATACACAGGTTTACAAGGTCATTGAAGTTAATTTGGCAGAAAACAGCACAACCTGATGAAGATATCCCAGAAGCCTTGTACATCTTCAGGTTCCCCAGGAAGATATCCTGCAAGACAAACCATCAGTACCAGCATTCTAGTTCCCAGTCATGTGTGCATGAACATATTAAACACTCACATTCAGTAACAGGTGTAAGCCACATCCAAGTACTTATAGGTTCCGACACAGGGGTCACCGAACACGGAGTTGGATACCTTGACGATACACTGGCGCTCTCCGTCACACCTGTGTGAAACAGGTAGAGGCTAGCATCACAGCCAATGAGTGCCTACAGGTATATGCACACTAAAGGTTTAAGTACCTTTCTGCCATAGTGCTTGTGGTGGATGGGCTGAGGCAGTTGGTGTTTTTGAGTTGTTTATGTGGGCGCCCAATGGAACACACATCGTGTTGACGACGACCATAGTTGGCACGCTGAATATGGATCTCACCCCGATCTGAGGAAGAGAACGAAGAAAAGGATTACCAAATCTGGTTGTATGTGTGGGCTAGTGACTAACATACGTCTCCACATGAATACACTGTACGGTAGTGTTGACCAGCTTACCACATAGTAGTTGAGAATCAGAGCCTTCACATATGATGCTGCTTACTGCAAGGACAACAGGAGTTAGACCACAAATTAAGACACATTAGCCAGGTGAAGTGTTAGTGATGGGCACTAATAGGGAATGTTGATTTCAGGTGCATTTTAAACGTGTTGGCATGAACTAAAGTTATGCGCGTCATCTTCCACCATTACCTTGTAGTTTCACTTACTTATGAACAGTTGGTAAGCTGGTGAAACAGGTCAACCCGCTACACCAAATCTGTATTTCTATGCAGTTTGTGCTGTGCCATCTGTCAGATTAGCTATAGACCCTATCAATCTGTGGGAGTTGCGCTAGCTAGTTACCGTTCACTGAAACATTCAGTGGTAAACCAGATTTAGTGTGCACAACCATCAAATTAGCTTGAGACACTTCCCTTCCATGTTCTTGCTAGCTAATTGAGCGAGATATGTACATATAACAAGGAACAGCAGCAGCAGCATATGAGACAAGTCAAAAAGGTTACTGCAAAAAGGGTCAATGCAGATGGTCAGGGTAGTCATTCAGCAGTTTTATGGCTTGGAGGAAGTAGAAGCCATTCAGGGTCCTGTTGGTTCTGGACTTGGTGCACCCATACCATCTGTTATGGAGTATCAGAGGCCAGTATGACTTGAGTGGCTTGAGTCAATGAATATGTAGGGCCTTCAGACACACGTGGTGTCGAGATCCTGAGGGCTGGGAGTGCGGCCTCAGTGATGTACTGGGCCGTACGCAATACCCTCTGTAGCACCTTCCTGTCAGACGCCATACCTAGTGGTGATGCAGCCAGTCAAAATACTCGGTTGCAGCTGTAGATTTGAGGATCATAGGGCTGATACCAAATCCTTTTAGCATCCTGGTAGGGAGGGGCTCAGCACTCCGTTTCCTGTCGTCCACTATCAGTTCCTTTGTCTTCTTAGTACCACACCGCCAGGTCTCTGTAGTCCCGTGTAGCTCAGTTGGTAGAGCATGGCGCTTGCAGCGCCACGGTTGTGGGTTCGATTCCCACGGGGGACTAGTATAAAAAAAAAACTGTATGCACTCACTACCACCGTAAGTCGCTCTGGATAAGAGCGGCTGCTAAATGACGTAAAATGTAAATGTCTCTGACCTCCCTGTAGGCTACGTAAACTAAAGATCTTGCATAACCACATTTTATGTGCTTGCTAGGGTTAGTTAACAGGTGGTTTACACGTGGAGAAACAAATGCCTGCATGAAAACCGTTGTGGCCATAAAACCGCATTTAATCCAATAACGTTAACAAGCTGGTACCATAGGGGAACCAACCCATTATATTCCTTTTCTAGCTATCAGCAGAGCTAACTTTTTACAAGAGAGTAAAAGTGGGTAGGAGTATTAAACACTATTCCAAAGTCATACCTATAAATGGGAATGATACCTATTAGTATCCATGCACGTCATACAACTTCCCCTGGATGTCAAGATGCAGTGAGAGAAGAAATGGAGTGTTTATCTTGGTCTGAGATGGAATACGTCCTCTTTGAATGACGTGTCTCCCATTTTCTGTTTTCAGGAAGGCGCAAAGTTGGACCTGGATTTCGTTATAGGCGACTACTATCTCCGGCTTTGATTTTATTTGAGACATGTGACAAAATCATCGTAAAGTGTGTTTTTTCAAAATAGTTTTATTAGATTTTTTAAATTCATTCGGGACGTTAGGCGTGTTGCGTTGTGTGCCTTTGTTCAAAAAGGAGATCTTCGCGCCACTTGGCTAGTGCGCTTGCTAAATCAAGAAGGAAAATGGACGTTCTAAATCCAAACAACGATTGTTCTTGACAAAGGACACCTTGTACAACATTCTGATGGAAGATCAGCAAAAGTAGGACCCATTTTATGATGTTATTTCATATATCTGTCGAACTGTGTACTATTGGTTTTGCGCCCAGGTTTTGGGCACTCAGTCGACATAACGTAAGCCTTATGTGGTAATGAAGTTATTTTTAGAATTCTAACACGGCGATTGCATTAAGAACTAGTGTATCTATCATTTCCTATACAACATGTATTTTTTAGTTATGTTTATGAATAGCTATTTGGTCAGAATATGTGTGTCAGAAAAAGTGTCAGAAACAAATCTGGACGTTGTGGGACAAAATAGCTAGGTTTACTCACAGATATAATTCAAACGGTTTTAGAAACTTGAGTGTTTTCTATCCAATAGCAATAATAATATGCATATTGTACGAGCAAGAATTGAGTACGAGGCAGTTTAATTTGGGAACGATTTTTTACAAAGTGAAAACAGCACCCCCCTATCCCAAAGAAGATAATTCTATATTGTGTTTTCGCTGTAAAACACTTAAAAAATCGGAAATATTGGCTGGATTCATTTATGATGAGTATTTATGTATTTCACATTGCTCTCTGTAATTATTCTGGCTGCTTTGGTGCTATTTTTGATGGTGTCTGCAATGTAAAACTATGATTTATACCTCAAATATGCACATTTTCGAACAAAACATAAATGTATTGTATAACATGTTATAAGACTGTCATCTGATGAAGTTGTTTCTTGGTTAGTGACTAATCTCTATTTTGTCGGTTTAGTGAAAGCTACCTATGCGGTGGAAACATGGTGAAAATATGCAGTTGTGTGTTTGGCTATTGTGGTTAGCTAATAGAAATACATATTGTGTTTTCGCTGTAAAACATTTTAAAAATCGGAAATGATGGAGAGAAGCGGTAGAGGTTTTAACATCCCATCCAAATGACAGCACCCTACACAGAGCAGTGTCCCAATCACAGCCCTGGGGAATTGGGATATTTTTTAGACCAGAGGAAAGAGTGCCTCCTACTGCCCCTCCAACACCACTTCCAGCAGCATCTGGTCTACCATCCAGGGACTGACCAGGAAATACATTGTCTCTAATCATGAAAATTATATCTGCAATGCTCAAAGGTTTTGCGACTGCATGTGGCCCGTGTGATTCTTCCTTAACAAAGATCCCCACCTAGATGACTACTTTAAAATGTTGGAAGCCCTCAATGGCAATGTTCATGTCAAAATGGATTTTATCCACCTAGAGTCCTCCATCTAACTCCATGAGACTGACTCAATAGCCAGGTAAAGACCAGCAAACGCCGGCCCCTAATTGCAATGAGGTGCACCTGGAGACAAATAGATACACCTGGGTCAATTAAGACATGTCACATAACATAAATACCAGGTGTATTTGGTCTAGATATCATCAGTTGCATTTTCTCTGTTACTACCACTCCTGTACCTGGCATCATGAGCATGTTCAGACTGACGGTGGTCACATGTGAGTATACAAACTCTGTATGTGATGCAGATTACAATTTAAATATGTATGACCAAATGTTTGTATTTGAGAGTAAATGAAGTACATGTTATATGAATTGAGGTACATTCAATTTCTATTGGTCAAAAAATATATATAATTGTCACGTTGCATTTCTGGAATAAGAGACCAAATGCTGAATTTAACTATAATCCACTAGGTTTAACTCAAATGCTGAATTGTAGCTTCATGGTCCAAGTGCATATGATGTTGAATGTTGCTGAACTAGCTGTGTGATGTTGTTTCAGTGCTGGCTGCAGCTTGCTGTACACTAACGGATGGAGGTACTGTATGTAATAATGATGATGCTACTTAACCAAGCTAATGTGAGTAGTGTGTAATTCCTGTTTATTTGTCCTGGCAGCAATCAGCATCACGTGTGAAGGCTCTGATGCTTTACTGCAATGTGGTAAGCTAGTCCACACTGCTGAACAGTATACTCACTGACCACCTATGATAGTTTCTACTGTAGATTAGCGTCACTAGCCCACACCATAGAGACCCAGACTTGGCTCTCCTTTGTCCCTCACCTTTCTCCTTTTCATTCTCTCTTCCCCATCTTCCTCAGATGGAGGTAAGATTCAAATCAAGCGTGCCAACTATGGTCGTCGTCAACACGATATGTGTTCCATTGGGCGCCCCGATAACCAACTCACCGACACCAACTGCCTCAGCCAATCCACCACCAGCAAGATGGCAGAAAGGTACTGGAACCTGTGCTGTTTACCTGTAGAAACTCCTTGGTTATAGTGTTAACCACCACTAGGAAGATGGTAGAAGGGTACTGGAACCTGTAGTGTGTACCTGTAGGAACTCATGACCTCTACCTGTCTTTTGAAACACACAGGTGCGGTTGGAAGAGCCAGTGTGTTGTCCCGGCATCCAATTTCGTTTTTGGAGACCCCTGTGTCGGGACTTACAAGTACCTGGACATCAAATACTCCTGTGTCCAACAGCAAGAAACAAGTCAGTCTCTGAATGTGTGCTAATAATACTTAGTGGTGGGCACCAATATCCATAATTAGATTCAACGTACTATCGGTATGACTGTGGCATGTTGGGATATTGTTTAATACTCCAACCCACTTTACTATTTAGTAAAAGAGTGTACTATGCTTATAGTTAAAAGGAATAGAATAGGTTGGTACCAGCTTGCTAACTATGTTTTCTTATGGCCACAAGGGGTTTCATACATGCGTTTCTCCACGTGTAAACCACACTCAACTGCGAACTAACCCTAGCTAGCCAACAAGCTGTGGTTATTGAAAAATGTAGCCGGCGGTGGAAGATGACACACTTAACTTTATATAGTTTAGTTCATGCTTAAAATGCTCCTGAAATCAACGTACCTTATTAGTGCCCGTCACTAACACTTCACCGGGCTAATGTATGTCTGGCCAGTGTTGTGTAACTCCTGTGTTGTCCTTGCAGTAAGCAGTATCATATGTGAAGGCTCTGATTCTCAACTACTATGTGGTAAGCTGGTCAACACTACCGTACAGTGTATTCATGTGGAGACGTATGTTAGTCACTAGCCCACACATACAACCAGATTTGGTAATCCTTTTCTTCGTTCTCTTCCTCAGATCGGGGCGAGATCCATATTCAGCGTGCCAACTATGGTCGTCGTCAACACGATGTGTGTTCCATTGGGCGCCCACACAAACAACTCAAAAACACCAACTGCCTCAGCACATCCACCACAAGCACAATGGCAGAAAGGTACTTAAACCTTTAGTGTGCATATACCTGTAGGCACTCATTGGCTGTGATGTTAACCTCTACCTGTTTCACACAGGTGTGACGGAGAGCGCCAGTGTATCGTCAAGGTATCCAACTCCGTGTTCGGTGACCCCTGTGTCGGAACCTATAAGTACTTGGATGTGGCTTACACCTGTTACTGAATGTGAGTGTTGAATATGTTCATGCACACATGACTGGGAACTAGAATGCTGGTACTGATGGTTTGTCTTGCAGGATATCTTCCTGGGGAACCTGAAGATGTACAAGGCTTCTGGGACATTTTCATCGGGTCGTGCTGTTTTTTTCCTCCAGCCACCAAATCAACTTCAGTGACCATTGTAAACCTGTGCATTTTGTGCTGAAACATTTCTTAAACAATTTCTGAACTGTGGTTGTTGGTCTGAATTAAATGACGTGGCTGGAAGACGATACTGGTTGACTCTTGTATATTACTAAATGTCACATCAATATTACTTACCATGTGTCCGGTATTCTCTCTTACACAGTGTTCACCGGTCTCATTTTTACCTGGGGCTAACGGGCCTAAGTCTTGATGTCTGTCATCTGTGCCCACCTTTAGGCAGTTGTAGACAAGTTTAATACTCATTGTGATCACTTTCCTGACCACCTCAGGCGGTGTGATCTGGATGGTCAAACTAGATTTTAATCAATTGAACCTGATCCTCAAATCATTGACAGGTAGTACTTATGACATCAGCAGCCTTAATGGTCCTAATTTGTAATTAATCACCAGCTAATCTGGTCACAAAGCAGACCTGGATGCGTGAGACATTTTTATACAATGTGTAGACCCTACAAACATTGATAGTTAAGTGGTTGGATCATGAACCAAATGTTACTGTGTAAATTCAGCTAGACTATTTCTTCTCTTAACATACTTGCAGTGAAGCTGCTCAACTACATCACATTAGTCTAACAGCTTCTTATCCAGAGACGCACGTCAACAAATCTCCCACAATGTCAAAGGGGGACTTGACCGATACAGCCATCCAAGAGCTGCCCCTCAACCATCACATTCCACCCTGAGACATAAAAGAATTCCATTCCCTACCCCATGCACCACCAAATAAGAGAAACAGCCAGGCCAACAATGTTTGAGTGCATGTATGGCACCATGTCCATCTGAGCATTTGTAGTAGTATGCATTTGTACAAACACCTTCATGGCATAAGCCTCAACTGTATCAACACAGCCCCTCCAGTGTCATTCAAATGTATGTTTAATCTAGAATTTATTTTACATCATTCTATCCTTCCCCCAGCAACTCCACTTCCCTTAGCCAATCCCACCTGTCTCTGCTGGCCACACACTTTGGATTTCTACGCAGCATGTATATTTCAACTATGCTGTGATTAAAATACCATTTCTATTGAATAGACTACAGACTTGAAAACCGTTA
Organism: Salvelinus fontinalis; assembly: GCF_029448725.1. NCBI lineage: Eukaryota > Metazoa > Chordata > Actinopteri > Salmoniformes > Salmonidae > Salvelinus > Salvelinus fontinalis. Next base: position 162,168 of record NW_026600605.1, on the reverse strand, counting down.
TTAGTAATTGATCTCCAACAGTATATCTAGGGTCAATATTAGATCAATGTTTTGCATTTTCAGCTATTCCTGAGAACCTACTTGAGGGCAATACTAAAATAAATGGTCAATTGATTCTGTATTCTCACAAAATTTGCATTAGCTGAAAAGCACAAGTCTTGAATCATCTCATACACCCTGTACCATGGAATCGGTAAATCAAAAATCTCTTCCCAACAATTTTGCAATATGTATGGCACATATCAAAGTCCTTGTCCTCAAATGTTACTGGTATACATTCCTATTTTTGCTATTTTTATTCCGCTGCAAATTTTGATCCTTTAAATTGGGCAGACAGACTACTTCCATGCCTCCTGCTGCCACCTGCCTCCATTTTTGGTGTAATGCTGTAATCAATTGGTTATAATCTTGGACTGAGCAGACCGGATGACATTTAAATTGTAGCAAGCTCTGCAATGCTTGTTTCAAAAAGAGAGATACTTAGAAAAAGGTATCATTTGCAATCAAAAATGAAACATCGAAATCTGTACACAGGCAAAAGGGCTATTTAACAGTGGAAACTTTTCTTAGTATTTTACTTGAGAACCATTTAGGGTTCGAATAAATCTTTTGACTAAGTGAAGATTTTAGAGATGTTAGTGCTTTTATATTTAATAATCTCACAACACCCAAATCATATTCATTATATAGCCAGCTAAGCCTGCATACCACCCATCATCCCGCTGCTGGTTTGCTTCTGAAGCTAAGCTAAGCAGGGTTGGTCCTGGTAAGTCCCTGGATGGGAGAACAGATGCTTCTGGAAGTGCTGTTGGAGGGTCAGTAGGAGGCACCCTTTCCTCTTGTCTAAAACATATCCAAATGACCAAAGGCAGAAGGGTGCCGTCTTTTGGATGGGACGTTACATGGGTGTCCTGACTCTCTTTGGTCACTAAAAATCCCATGTCACTGTTCGCAAGAGTAGGGGTGTTAAACCACAGTGTCCTGGCTAAATTCCCAATCTGTCCTTCATACCATCATGTCCACCTAATCATCCCCGGTTTAGAATTGGCTCATTCATCCCCCCTCTTCTCCCCTGTAACTATTCCCCAGGTTGTTGCTGTAAATGAGTATGTGTTCTCAGACAACTTATCTGTTTTAAATACAAATATACAAATGGATAAATATAGATAGGCACACTGTATCTTGTCATAATTAGGTTTTAGTCCAGACAGTCCAGAAAAGTTATCTAGATCTTCAATGAGACATTACAGGGATCTAGCTAGCAGACTAAATATAAAACTTGAGTAATCGGCATACAAGGACACCTTTGTTTCTAAGCCTTGGATTTCTAATCCTCTAATGTTGTTATTTGATATGATTTAATAGCTGGCATTTTGATGGCCATAACGAATAGATATGATGACAGCGGACACCCTTGTTTAACTCTTCAAAACTCTCTGAGAAGTAGCCGCTATTTACTATTTTACACCTGAGGTTGCTATCCAGTACTTTTACCCATTTCTAAGAGAATCACCGAAATTGTAAACATCCAGGCATTTTATGAATACATTTCTAGCACGTAATTGCCTGTAGACCCTGTCACATACGTCTCTTGTCTGGGCCATTGAATTGCTACTCCATTTTGTCCCTATACTGACATTCTGCTTGTTTGATTGCCTTGTGGAGGGAATAACTACACTGTTTATATTCAGCTATATTCCCCGACCTCTTTCCATGGTTGAATGCGGTGGTTTGCGCTTTCAGTTTTGCGCGAATGCTGCCTTCTATCCACAGTTTCTGGTTGGGGTAGGTTTTAATAGTAACACTGTGTACAACCTCTCCAATGCACATTCTAATAAGTTCACTCACAGAGTCGGCGTATAAATCGATTTTATTGTCTGAGGCTTCCCGGAATATTTTCCAGTCCACGTGATCAAAACAATCTTGAAGTGTCGATTCCGATGGGTCAGACCATCGTTGAATGGTTTTAGTCACGGGTACATCCTGCTTGAGTTTCTGCCTATAGAGCGGTATGAACAAGATGGAGTCGTGGTTGGATTTGCTGAAAGGAGGGCGGGGGAGGGCCTTGTATGCATCGCGGAAGTTATATTAACAGTGGTCGAGTGTTTTGCTCGAGCAGGTACGAAAGTCAATGTGCTGGTAAAATTGAGGTATTCTTGTTCTCAAAATAGCTTATCTAACATCCCCAGCTTCAATAAATCAGCCTGAGGATATATGGTTTCCGGGTGGGGGGTGGGGGGGGGGGGGGGGGTATATACGGCCGTGACTATAATCAAAGAGAATTGTCTTGGGAGATAATGCGGTCGGCATTTGACTGTAAGGATTTCTAGGTCAGGTGAACAAAAGGACTTGAGTGTCACGCCCTGGCCTTAGTATTCTTTGTTTTCTTTATTATTTTAGTTAGGTCAGGGTGTGACATGGGGAATGTTTATGTTTTGTTAGTTTTGGTTGTTTATATGGTAAAGGGGTTATGGGGTGTAGTATATGGGTTTGTGTTGAGTGTAGATGTCTAGCGTTGTCTATGTATGTTTAGTTGTCTAGGAGAGTCTATGGTTACCTGAATGAGTTCCCAATTAGAGACAGCTGATTTCGGTTGTCTCTGATTGGGAGCCTTATTTAGGGTAGCCATAGGCTCTCATTGGTTGTGAGTAATTGTCTATGTAAGAACGTTAGTAGCCTGTATGTTTGTGCACAACGTTTGTAGCTTCACGGTCGTTTTGTTGTTTTGTTAAAGTGTTTTTGTGTCGTGTTCATCTTCGTGTTGTATAATAAAAGAAGATGGCTTATTTTCCAACTGCTGCATTTTGGTCCGTCAATCCGCCACATGATCGTGACAGAATTACTCACCATAGGACCAAGCGGCATGGAAGGCGGCAACAGGACCTACCTACACAGGATTTCTGGAGATGGGAGGACGAATTGGAAGGAAAGGGACCTTGGGCTCAACCTGGAGAATATCGCCTCCCTCGTGAAGAGCTGGAGGCAGCGAAAGCCGAGAGGAGGCGATATGAGGAGGCAGCAAGGAAGCAAGGCTGGAGACCCGTGAGTAATACCCAAAAATTTCTTGGGGAGGGGCTCATGGGGAATGTGGCGAGTCCTGATGGGAGAACTGCGTCAACTTCCCGTGCTTCCCGTGCTTCCTCTAAGAGGGAACCTGAGCCAGTCGGGCTGAGATTGGAGGGGAGCAATGGGAATGATGCAGAGACGGTTAAGGATTTATTGGGGAGGTTGGAAGAGAGTGAAATGAGGGAGCTGCTGTGTTGGTGCGTGAGGCACAAGATCCACCCGACAGAGCGTGTGCGGGATGTGAGGTTACCTGAGTCAGCTCTACATGCTCGTCCTGATGTGCGTGCTAACCGTCTGGAAAGGACAGTCCCACGAACCAGGCCTCCTGTACGCCTCCCTAGTCCTGCACCTCCTATATTAGCCCTATGTACTAACTCTCCTGTGACGGTCCCCAGCCCAGTACAACCAGTGCCTCCTCCACGCACTAGCCTTATGGTGCGTGTCTCCAGCCCTTTACCACCAGTGCCTAAATTACGCACCAAGCCTCCTGTGTATACCCAGAGTCCTGTGCGTCCTGTTGCTGCTCCCCGCATTAGCCCTGAGATGCGTGTCCCCAGTCCGGTACCACCAGTTCCGGCCCCACGCACTAGGCCTAATGTGCGTCCCCAGGGTCCAGTATGCCCTGTTCCTGCTCCCCGCACTAGCCCTGAGATGCGTGTCCCCAGCCCGGTACCACCAGTTCCGGCACCACGCACTAGGCCTAATGTGCGCTCCCAGGGTCCAGTATGCCCTGTTCCTTCTCCCCGCACTAGCCCTGAGATGCGTGTCCCCAGCCCGGTGCCACCAGTCCCGGCACCACGCACGAGGCCTACAGTGCGCCTCAGCCGGCAGGAGTCTGCCGTCTGCACGGCGATGACTGAACTGCCCGTCTCCCCAGCGCCATCTGAGCCATCCGTCTCCCCAGCGCCATCTGAGCCATCCGTCTCCCCAGCGCCATCTGAGCCATCCGTCTCCCCAGCGCCATCTGAGCCATCCGTCTGCCATGAGCCTGCAAAGCCGCCCGTCTGCCATGAGCCTGCAAAGCCGCCCGTCTGCCATGAGCCTACTGAGCCGTCCGCCAGACAGGAGCCGCTAGAGCCGCCAGCCAGACAGGAGCCGCTAGAGCCGTCCGTCAGACAGGATCTGCCAGAGCCGCCAACCAGACAGGATCTGCCAGAGCCGCCAACCAGACAGGATCTGCCAGAGCCGCCAACCAGACAGGATCTGCCAGAGCCGCCAACCAGACAGGAGCAGCCAGATCCGTCAGCTAGCCATGAGCAGCCAGATCCGTCAGCTAGCCATGAGCAGCCAGATCCGTCAGCTAGCCATGAGCAGCCAGATCCGTCAGCTAGCCATGAGCAGCCAGATCCGTCAGCTAGCCATGAGCAGCCAGATCCGTCAGCTAGCCATGAGCAGCCAGATCCGTCAGCTAGCCATGAGCAGCCAGATCCGTCAGCCAGCCATGAGCAGCCAGATCCGTCAGCCAGCCATGAGCAGCCAGATCCGTCAGCTAGCCATGAGCAGCCAGATCCGTCAGCTAGCCATGAGCAGCCAGATCCGTCAGCTAGCCATGAGCAGCCAGATCCGTCAGCTAGCCATGAGCAGCCAGATCCGTCAGCCAGCCATGGGCCATCCCTCAGTCCGGAGCTGCAGTCCCTCAGTCCGGAGCTGCAGTCCCTCAGTCCGGAGCTGCAGTCCCTCAGTCCGGAGCTGCCATTCTTCAGTCCGGAGCTGCCACTTATCCTGGTGCTGCCCCTGACCCTGGTGCTGCCCCTGACCCTGGTGCTGCCCCTGACCCTGGTACTGCCCCTGACCCTGGTACTGCCCCTGACCCTGGTACTGCCCCTGACCCTGGTACTGCCCCTGACCCTGGTACTGCCCCTTACCCTGGTACTGCCCCTTACCCTGGTACTGCCCCTTACCCTGGTACTGGCCCTTAGTCCGGAGCTGTCCCTTAATGCAATGGGATTAATGTGGAGAGGGGTCATTTTGAAGAAGCTAAGGAGGTGGTTAGGGACTGTGGTGAAGTGGGGACCACGACCAGAGCCGGAGCCGCCACCGTGGAGGGAAGCCCACCCAGACCCTCCCCTAGACTGTGTATGGTGCGCCCGGAGTTCGCGCCTCAAGGGGGGGGTTATGTCACGCCCTGGCCTTAGTATTCTTTGTTTTCTTTATTATTTTAGTTAGGTCAGGGTGTGACATGGGGAATGTTTATGTTTTGTTAGTTTTGGGTGTTTATATGGTAAAGGGGTTATGGGGTGTAGTATATGGGTTTGTGTTGAGTGTAGATGTCTAGCGTTGTCTATGTATGTTTAGTTGTCTAGGAGAGTCTATGGTTACCTGAATGAGTTCCCAATTAGAGACAGCTGATTTCGGTTGTCTCTGATTGGGAGCCTTATTTAGGGTAGCCATAGGCTCTCATTGGTTGTGAGTAATTGTCTATGTAAGAACGTTAGTAGCCTGTATGTTTGTGCACAACGTTTGTAGCTTCACGGTCGTTTTGTTGTTTTGTTAAAGTGTTTTTGTGTCGTGTTCATCTTCGTGTTGTATAATAAAAGAAGATGGCTTATTTTCCAACTGCTGCATTTTGGTCCGTCAATCCGCCACATGATCGTGACATTGAGTTACTGTATGTTCATAAACCACCGCCCTTCCACTTACCAGAGAGATGTTTTTTTCTGTCGGAGCGACGCAAAACGAAACCCGACAGCTGTATCGACTCTGACAACATATCCCGAGTGAGCAATGTTTCCATGAAACATAGAATGTTACAATCTCTGATGTCTCTCTGGAAGGCAACTCGTGCCCTAATTTCATCCACAAATTACTACATAATTTCCAAAGGACTTGAAATGAGGCGACCATCTTTGTCTGCGCCAACTTTTGATCATTTAGCTTCCTCCTTTAAAATATAATTTGGAGAATCACAGGTAGCTTTATTTTTGTAATAGATTACATTAGATGGTTCTAGAATAAGTTCATCCATTTCTTTTTGTTTTTCCTCTAATTTATTTTTGATCTGTAGCTTTGTTTTTGCTTCCTGTACAATTAGAGAATGTATTTCCCTTGTTAGTCCTGTCTCTTTTCCTGTCTCTTTTCGCCAGAAACTGCTTTTTTATTGTTGTTGAAAATTGAAGTGAATAACCTCTGAAGGTACATTTAAAGGTATTCCAAACAATAAGGGGATTTGCTGAACTTATGTTGTACTGGAAAAATTCAATTATAAATTATTTTGTCTAAGTTAAAAATAAATTGTCACCCAGTAAACTTTGATTACATGTCCAATATCCCCATCGGCGTGGACATTCCGTAAGAGTTATGTGAAAGCCAATTAGATGTTGATCCGATCACATTCAGTCTCCTATTGTCCATTGGTTTGATTTGGGATGAGCACAGCAGTACCACAACGACAGTACCACGGGACACATTAATGATGGTATAATATAAATAAAAAATTAACTATGTGGATCACGTCGCCATTTCCTGGTTGCTGATATTCTGTTTCGCCTAATTTAAGTTTGACAAAAGTATAGTGTCGCATCATTGTACCATCTAAACTGCAGTGAAATATATTTTCAGACCAAGAAGTACTATTCTCAGCTGTTGAACACTGGTGTACAACAATGTAACTCAGCATTGAAATAGCGCATTACAGATCTACCACTTTGACTTGATTTCAATGAGGGATAGATCAATGTTGGTGTATTGCCAAAATGTGTGGGACAGTGCCAGAGATACCTTTGAGGAGATGGGGAAACTCCATTGGCATCGTATTAATGCCCATTTTGTATGTTGCCCATACGTTGTCAATGGGCTGCGCAGTGCGTTCTGGACTATTCTGGAACAGGGAGAGCTCAAGGAGTGAATGGGAATCAATTGGGCGCTAGCTCAAAAACCCCACTTTAGCATGAATTCCGTGAACAAGTGCAAAATTATAACTTTGATCCGAGATGTTTGATAATATCGTATTGCTTTGGAATAGTGACATGATCTACTTTTGAGGAAAATAGGCAGGTTACTCGACTTTGAGAAGGCATTGCGTGATGATTAGCTTAGCAACCGTGTGACGCATTATGCCAACGTGAATGTGATTTGTCAAAAGTTTGTGGGGAATTATACGTTTCTCCATTCATTGGCCAATGGGAGTTTCTCCTACTGTACTCTAAAAATGGAAAGCAGCCTTAGCAAATTTTCCAAAAATATTAACAACATGTATCCTGCTTCCCAAGAGGATCCAGCCTAATTGACCATGTACAAGCAAAACATCCGATTGGCTTCGGCCAATCTATCTACCGTCCTGCGCAGCAGGAAAAGGACGTTACTTCCACCTTGTGCTCTTTTAGACAGGCCCTGATTGCGCACTCGACTCCATTCAAAGTGTCACCAGTTACTGACATCTAGAGGAAGGCGTAGGCAGTGTTTGTATCCTCATAGCATTCACAGGGACCTAAAAACTGACCTGGGAGCAGAGGCCAAGATCTCTGAAATCTCACTCCATGTCAGGGAAAGTGCTGTAGAATGAGTTCTGTTTCACTCAGACATAATTCCAACGGTTATAGAAACTAGTGTTTTCGATCAATAATAATATGCATATTGTACGAGCAAGAATTGAGTAGGAAGCCGTTTAAATTGGACACGTTTTCCAGAAGTGAAAACAGCACCCCCTGTCCTCATCAGGTTAATTACAAATTAGGACCATTAAGGCTGATGTCATAAGTACTACCTGTCAATGATTTGAGACGCAGGTTCAATTGATTTAAAAATAGTTTACCATCCAGATCACACCGCCTGAGGTGGTCAGGAAAGTGATCACAATGAGTGGGCACAGATGACAGACATCAAGACAAAGGCCCGTTAGCCCCAGGTAAAAATGAGACCGGTGAACACTGTGTAAGAGAGAATACCGGACACATGGTAAGTAATATTGATGTGACATTTAGTAATATACAAGAGTCAACCAGTATCGTCTTCCAGCCACTTCATTTAATTCAGAGATTGTTTAAGAAATGTTTCAGCACAAAATGCACAGGTTTACAATGGTCACTGAAGTTGGTTTGGCGGTTGGAGGAAAACAGCACGACCCGATGAAAATGTCCCAGAAGCCTTGTACATCTTCAGGTTCCCCAGGAAGATATCCTGCAAGACAAACCATCAGTACCAGCATTCTAGTTCCCAGTCATGTGTGCATGAACATATACAACACTCACATTCAGTAACAGGTGTAAGCCACATCCAAGTACTTATAGGTTCCGACACAGGGGTCACCGAACACGGAGTTGGATACCTTGACGATACACTGGCGCTCTCCGTCACACCTGTGTGAAACAGGTAGAGGTTAACATCACAGCCAATGAGTGCCTACAGGTATATGCACACTAAAGGTTTCAGTACCTTTCTGCCATAGTGCTGGTGGTGGATGGGCTGAGGCAGTTGGTGTTTTTGAGTTGTTTATGTGGGCGCCCAATGGAACACACATCGTGTTGACGACGACCATAGTTGGCACGCTGAATATGGATCTCACCCCGATCTGAGGAAGAGAACGAAGAAAAGGATTACCAAATCTGGTTGTATGTGTGGGCTAGTGACTAACATACGTCTCCACATGAATACACTGTACGGTAGTGTTGACCAGCTTACCACATAGTAGTTGAGAATCAGAGCCTTCACATATGATGCTGCTTACTGCAAGGACAACACAGGAGTTACACAACACTGGCCAGACATACATTAGCCTGGTGAAGTGTTAGTGATGGGCACTAATAAGGTACGTTGATTTCAGGTGCATTTTAAGCATGAACTAAACTATATAAAGTTAAGTGTGTCATCTTCCACCGTTATTACCTTGTAGCTTAAATCCCTTATGAACAGTTCAAAATACTTACATGAAGCAAACTGGCTGGCTAGACCTAAACTGGTGAAAAATTTGTCAACCCGCTACACCAAATACATCTTTCTATGCAGTTTGTGCTGTGACATCTGTCAGATTAGCTATAAGCCCTACAAAGCTGCTGGAGTTGTGCTAGCTAGTTACCGTTCACTGAAACATGTTCAGTTGTAAATCAGATTAAGTGTGCACAAGCATTAAATGAGCTTAAGCCACTTCCCTGCCATGTTCTTCCTGGCTAAATGATCTAGATACATACAAGGAACAGCAGCATAGTCAAAGATGTTACTGCAAAAAGGGTCAATGCAGATGGTCGGGGTAGTCATTCAGCAGTTTTATGGCTTGGGGGAAGTAGAAGCCGTTCAGGGTTCTGTTGGTTCCAGACTAGGTGCATCCGTACCATTTTTCATGGAATAGTAGAGACCAGTATGACTTGGGTGGCTCGAGTCTGTATGTAGGGCCTTCAGACACGTGGTGTCGAGATCCTGATGGCAGGGAGCCCAGCCTGAGTGATGATAGTGTGTACGGCCCGGTACCTCTGTAACACCTTGCAGTCAGATGCCATACTTAGTGGTGATGCAGCCAGTCAAATCTCTCAATGGTGCAGCTGTAGAATTGAGGTTCGGAGGGCTGATACCAAATATTTCTAGCCTCCTGGTAGGGAGGGGCTCGGCCCTCCGTTTCCGGTAGTCCACTATCAGTTCCTTTGTCGTCTTGGCACCTCACTTCCAGGTCCCTGACCTCCCTATAGGCTACGCTGACTAAAGTTGTTGCCGGCTACATTTTTCAATAACCACAGCTTGTTGGCTAGCTGGGGTTAGTTAGCAGGTGAGGGTGGTTTACACGTGGATAAACACATGCATGTATGAAACCCCTTTTGGCCATAAGAAAACATTGAATAAAACATAGTTAGCAAGCTGGTACCAACCTATTCTATTCCTTTTCTAACTATCAGCATAGTAACACTCTTTTACAAAATAGTAAAGTGGGTAGGAGTATTAAACAATATCCCAACATGCCACAGTCATACCAATAGTAAGTTGCATCTAATTATGGATATTGGTGCCCACCACTAAGTATTATTAGCACACATTCAGAGACTGACTTGTTTCTTGCTGTTGGACACAGGAGTATTTGATGTCCAGATACTTGTAAGTCCCGACACAGGGGTCTCCAAAAACGAAATTGGATGCCGGCACAACACACTCGCTCTTCCCACCGCACCTGTGTGTTTCAAAGACAGGTAGAGGTCATGAGTTCCTACAGGTACACACTACAGGTTCCAGTACCCTTCTACCATCTTCCTGGTGGTGGTTAACACTATAACCAAGGAGTTTCTACAGAAACACAGGTTCCAGTACCTTTCTGCCATCTTGCTGGTGGTGGATTGGCTGAGGCAGTTGGTGTCGGTGAGTTGGTTATCGGGGCGCCCAATGGAACACATATCGTGTTGACGACGACCATAGTTGGCACGCTTGATTTGAATTTTACCTCCATCTGTGGGAGATGGGGAAGAGAGAATGAAAAGGAGAAAGGTGAGGGACAAAGGAGAGCCAAGTCTGGGTCTCTATGGTGTGGGCTAGTGACGCTAATCTACAGTAGAAACTATCATAGGTGGTCAGTGAGTATACTGTTCAGCAGTGTGGACTAGCTTACCACATTGCAATAAAGCATCAGAGCCTTCACACGTGATGCTGATTGCTGCCAGGACAAATAAACAGGAATTACACACTACTCACATTAGCTTGGTTAAGTTGCATCATCATTATTACATACAGTACCTCCATCTGTTAGTGTACAGCAAGCTGCAGCCAACACTGAAACAACATCACACAGCTAGTTCAGCAACATTCAACAGCATATGCACTTGGACCATGAAGCTAGAATTCAGCATTGGTCTCTATACTCCAGCATTTCAGTTATACTAAGTGTATGATAGTCAAGTTGAGCATTTGGTCTCTTATTCCAGGCACACAATGTGACATTTGTTATATGACTTTGTTTTGAATACTTTTTTGCCCAATAGGAACTGAATGTCCCTCAAATCATATGACATGTACTTCTGTTACAAACATTTTGGTCATATATATTTAAATTCTAATCTTCATCACATACAGAGTTTGTATACTCACATGTGACCACCGTCAGTCTGAACATGCTCATGATTCCAGGTACAGGAGTGGTAGTAACAGAGAAAATGCAACTGATGATATCTCGACTAAATACACCTGGTATTTATGTTATGTGACATGTCCTAATTAAACCAGGTGTATCTATTTGTCTCCAGGTGCACCTCATTGCAATTAGGGGCCGGCGTTTGCCGGTCTTTACCTGGCTATTGGGTCAGTCTCATGGAGTTAGATAGAGGACTCTAGGTGGATTAAATCCATTTTGACATGAACATTGCCATTGAGGGCTTCCAACATTTTAAAGTAGTCATCTAGGCGGGGATCTTTGTTAAGACAGTCATCTGATGAAGTTGTTTCTTGGTTAGTTTGGTTGGTTCTTGGTTAGTTAGATTGCCTTTGTGCATGCTACCTGTGCTGTGAAAAATGTCTGTCCTTTTTTCTATTTGTTGGTGAGCTAACGTAAATATATATTGTGTTTTCCCTGTAAAACATTTAAAAAATCGGACATGTTGGCTGGATTCACAAGATGTGTATCTTTAATTAGCTGTATTGGACTTGTTAATGTGTGAAAGTTAAATATTAAAAAATAATAATAATTGAATTTCGCACTCTGCCTTTTCAGTGGAATGTGGGAGGAGTTCCGCTAGCGGAACCCCGAGGCTAGACAGGTTAATGTGTGAAAGTTAAATATTTCAAAATATTTTCAGTGGGAGGAGGTCCGCTAGCGGAACGCCTGGGCAGACAGGATAAATCTGTATCACCAAAAAATCTGCAGCGCTTTGATTGTATGCCACAAATATTCAGCATTTTATTGGCAAGAATTCTATGAAACTTTAGCTGATAAGCACAAGTTTTTAATCTACGGATACACCCTGTACCATGGAATCAAAAATCTCTTCCCAACAATTTTGCAATCTGTATGGCACTGATGTCAACATCCTGGTCATCAAATGAAACTGTCATACATTCCCATTTATGGTATTTTTTTCCCCTCCAAGTTTTGGTCCTTTATATTTGGCAGACAGACCAGTTCCCTACTTCGTCCTTCTGCCACCTGCCTCCATTTTTGGGGTAATCAATTGGTTATAATCTTGGATTGAGCAGACTTAAATAAAAATAAACAAATGAATTAATATGGATAGGCACATTGTGTCTGGTTTAGCGCCCCAGATAAAGCTAAATATTTTTTACTTAATGATTTGAAAAATGAGTCAGGAGTACAGTCAGTGTCTAAAGTTTTGAGAATGACACAAATATTTTTTTCCACAAAGTTTGCTGCTTCAGAGTCTTTAGATATTTTTGTCAGATGTTACTATGGAATACTGCATTATAATTACAAGCATTTCATAAGTGTCAAAGGCTTTTATTGACAATTACATGAAGTTGATGCAAAGAGTCAATATTTGCAGTGTTGACCCTTCTTTTTCAAGACCTCTGCAATCCACCCTGCAGTCAATTAACTTCTGGGTCTGACTGACTGATGGCAGCCCATTCTTGCATGATCAATGCTTGGAGTTTGTCAGAATTGGTGGGTTTTTGTCCACCCACCTCTTACGGATTGACCACAAGTTCTCAATGGGATTAAGGTCTGGGGAGTTTCCTGGCCATTGACCCAAAATATCAATGTTTTGTTCCCTAAGCCACTTAGTTATCACTTTTGCCTTATGGCAAGGTGCTCCATCATGCTGGTAAAGGCATTGTTCGTGACCAAACTGTTCCTGGATGGTTGGGAGTAGTTGCTCTCGGAGGATGTGTTGGTACCATTCTTTATTCATGGCTGTGTTCTTAGGCAAAATTGTGAGTGAGCCCAGAAGCAACCTCACAAATGAATGGTCTCAGGATGCTTTACTGTTGGCATGACACAGGACTGATGGTAGCGCTCACCTTGTCTTCTCCGGACAAGCTTTTTTCCGGATGCCCCAAACAATCGGCTGGTCTTTTTGTGGCAGGGCTGAAATACAGTGGAAATGTTTTTTTCAGATTCCGTCATCGCAAAGAGGGACTTTGCAAATAATTGCAATTCATCTGATCACTCTTCATAACATTCTGGAGTATATGCAAATTGCCATCATACTAACTGAGGCATCACACTTTGTGAATCTTAATATTTGTGTCATTCTCAAAACGTTTGGCTATTACTGTAGGCAGGGAAATAAATAAGTGAGTAAACTGAGATGTGACTAAGTAGTTAATCAGGGCAAATGTTCCATAAATAGACAGGTATTTACCTCTCCATGGTTGCAGGATCTTGTCTGTTATCAATTGTAATTTATTGTGTAGGGCTCATTTAATATTTTTTTATATAAATATCAGTTATGCTCATTTTAAAGATACAACTTTTACAATAATATTCAGTTTTTTTTTAAAGATCCAATATGTAACATTGTACACTTATCATAATTAGGTTTTAGTCCAGAGAGTCCAGAAAAGGTATCTAGATCTTCTATGAGAATTTACAGGCATCTAGCTTGCGGAACTAATATAAAACTTGAGTCATCGGCATACATGGACACCTTTGTTTTTAAGCCTTGGATTTCAAATCCTCTAATGTTGTTATTTGATCTGATTTTAATAGCTAGCATTTCGATGGCCATAACGAATAGATATGGAATAGATATGGTGGCAGCGGACACCCTTGTTTTTCTCCGCTGACAATTCAAAACTCTCTGAGTTCATAAAATGTTTCTTACTTTTGCTGATCTTTCATCAGAATGTTGGACAAGGTGTCCTTTGTACAGAACAGTCGTTGTTTGGATTTAGAACGGCAACTTTCCCTCTTCATTTAGCAAGCGCGCTAGCCTAGTGGCACAAAGCTCTCCATGTCAACAAACGGAAGAGAACGGAACACGGCAAAACTCCCGAAAAATTTTCAATAATCTGATGAAACTAGATTGAAAAAACATACTTTACGATGAAATGGTGACATGTATCAAATAAAATCAAAGCCGGAGATAATAGTCGCCTATAACGGCAGCTAAACAAAAGGCAATCCCACTGTCCACCTCGCGCTCTTCAGAGTACCGAAAATTTATTTTTTTATTTATTTTATTTATCCGTTATTTTACCAGGTAAGTTGACTGAGAACACGTTCTCATTTGCAGCAACGACCTGGGGATTAGTTACAGGGGAGAGGAGGGGGATGAATGAGCCAATTGTACACTGGGGATTATTCGGTGACCGTGATGGTTGAGGGCCAGATTGGGAATTTAGCCAGGACACCGGGGTTAACACCCCTACTCTTACGACAAGTGCCATGGGATCTTTAATGACCTCAGAGAGTCAGGACACCCGTTTAACGTCCCATCCGAAAGACGGCACCCTACACAGAGCAGTGTCCCCAATCACTGCCCTGGGGCATTGGGATCTTTGTTTAGACCAGAGGAAAGAGTGCCTCCTACTGGCCCTCCAACACCACTTCCAGCAGCATCTGGTCTCCCATCCAGGGACTGACCAGGACCAACACTGCTTAGCTTCAGAAGCAAGCCAGCAGTGGTATGCAGGGTGGTATGCTGCTGGCAAATGGGGGACACGTCATTCCAAGATGATGTGTTCCATCTCAGACCAAGATAATCACCTCATTTCTTCTCTCACAGCCTCTTGACACCCAGGGGAAGGTGAATAACGTGCATGTATACTAATAGGTCTCGTGCCCATTTATAGGCAGGAAGAAGAACAGAGCATCGATTTCAGACTTTCCACTTCCTGGCCAGGAAATGTGCTGCAGAATGAGTTCTGTTTCACTCAGAGAAATAATTCAAACGGTTTTAGAAACTAGATAGTGTTTTCTATCCAATAGTAATAATAATATGCATATTGTAAGAGCAAGAATTGAGTACGAGGCCGTTTGAAATGGGCACCTTTTATCTGGCTACTCAATACTGCCCCTTACAGCCCAAACAGGTTAATCATGTTTACAGTAGAGTACCTGTACTGGGGATCTGTGGTCAATAAACTGCCTTCAAGCGCAGGGGTCTCCCTTCACAGGAGTGGCAAATGGGATCATATAAATGCACAAAATCACTCGGACCAGCCTTTCCGGACCGTGGCGGTGAAGCCTGATAAGTGCAACACCCAAAGGGCTCGCACGTTGAAGGGCTAGGCACCTGTCCAGCAGCCCTGAGAATCGACAGTTGAGAGGAAGAGGACATACGCTCAGTCACCAGAACAACACATTATGGGGATCTGACCATAGAGAATGATAATCACAGTATATCATCTTTATATGTGTCCCAATATGGTGTCCGTGAGCCCACGGGCAGCTCCATTCCAATCAAATAACAAATGCAATTACATTAGAGACAATCGAGACGATATTCATTTTATTAAATTAGACAATTTTCTTCTATAATTTCATGAGTTGGCAAAGACACTAAAAGGATGCAGAGCGCAACAGAGTGTTTTGTTTGAAAAGGGACTGTATGAAGCCAAATCTGGCAATTTACTGCCACCAACAGTTATCTTCTTATGGATAGGGGGCAGCATTTTCACATTTGGATGAAAAGCGTGCCCAGAGTAAACTGCCTCCTACTCAGTCCCAGATGTTAATATATGCATATTATTAGTAGTATTGGATAGAACACACTGAAGATTCTAAATCTGTTTGAATGATGTCTGTGAGTATAACAGAACTCATATGGCAGGCAAAAACCTGAGAAAAAATACAACCAGGAAGTGGGGAATCTGAGGTTTGTAGTTTTTCAACTCAGCCCCAATTGAATAAACAGCGGGATATGGGTCATCTTGCACTTCCTAAGGCTTCCACTAGATGTCAACAGTCGTTAGAACGTTGTTTCATGCTTCTATTGTGAAGGGGGGCTGAATGGGAGGGGAATGAGTCAGAGGTCTACCAGCAGCCTCGGTGTCATGATGCGCGGTCAGAAGAAAGTTACCTCTCGTTCCATTGCTTTTCTACAGACAAATTAATTCTCCGGTTGGGACATTATTGAACATCTATGATAAAAACACCCTAAAGATTGATTCTATACATCGTTTGATTTGTTTCTACGACCAGTAATATAACTTTTTGGAATTTTCGTCCGACATTTCCGCTGGACTTGCCCACGCCTCGTGAGTTTCGATTTGTTTACTAAACGCCCTAACAAAAGGAGGAATTTGGACATAAATGATGGACTTTATGGAACAAATCAAACATTTATTGTCGAACTGGGATTCCTGAGAGTGCCTTCTGACGAAGATCATCAAAGGTAAGTGAATATTTATAATGCTATTTCTGACTTATGTTGACTCCATCATGGCGGATATCTTCTTGGGTTGTGATTGTCTCTGAGAGCCGTACTCAGATTATTGCATGGTTTGCTTCTTCCGTAAAGTTTTTTTGAAATCTGACACAGCGGTTGCATTAAGGAGAAGTATATCTTTAAATCTGTGAATGACACTTGTATCTTTTATTAATGTTTATTATGAGTTTTTCTGTGATTTGATGTGGCTCTGTGCAAATTCACGGGATGTTTTGGAGTCAAAGCCAAATGTAAACTGAGGTTTTTGGATATAAATATGAACTTGATCGAACAAAACATATATGTATTGTGTAACATGTTGTCCCAGGAGTGTCATCTGATGAAGAATATCAAAGGTTAGTGATTCATTTGATCAATATTTCTGCTTTTTGTGACTCCTCTCTTTGCTTGGAAAATCACTGTCTGCTTTCTGTGACTAGTTAAATGACCTAACATAATGATATGCTCTGCTTTCGCAGAAAAGCTTTTTTGAAATTGGACACTGTAGTTGGTTTAACCTGTCTAGGATCAGCGTGCCGCTAGCGGCACACCCCCCCCCCCCCCCCAACTGAAAAACCAGTGCCGCGAAATTCCAAAAAAATATTTTTTTTAAATATTAACTTTCACACATTAAAGTCCAATACAGCTAATGAAAGACACAGATCTTGTGAATCCAGTCAACATGTCCGATTTTTAAAATGTTTTACAGGGAAGACACAATATGTAAAGATGTACATCTATTACCTAAAAACACATTAGCATAATCCACCATCTTTTATTTGTCCACCAACACCAGTAGCCATCACCAATTCGGCTAAACTAAGATATTTATAGCCCCTAACCAACAAAAAAACTCATTAGATGACAGTCTGATAACATATTTATGGTATGGGATAGGTTTTGTTAGAAAAAAGTGCATATTTCAGGTAGATGGCATAGGTTACAATTGCACCCACCGTCACAAATGGAATAGAAAAACTACTTAGAGCAACGTGTTTACCTACTTACTAATCATCAAACATTTCGTAAAAATACACAGCATACACGAATCGAAAGACACAGATCCTGTGAATACAGACAATATTTCAGATTTTCTAAGTGTCTTACAGCGAAAACACAATGAATCGTTATATTAGCATAGCACATAGCACATAGCAGCCCAGCATTGATTCTAGCCAAAGTGAGCGATAAAAGTCAACATCGCCAAAATATATTAATTTTTTCACTAACCTTCTCAGAATTCTTCAGATGACACTCCTGTAACATCATATTACACAATCCATATAGAGTTTGATCGAAAATGTTTATATTTAGCCACCAAAATCATGGTTAGACAATGTGAAATGTAGCTCAGCTGGTCAGAAAATGTCCTTGCGCCACTTAGACAGTGATCTACTCTTATACATAAATACTCATAAACGTGACTAAAAAATATAGGGTGGACAGGGATTGATAGACAATTTAATTCTTAATACAATTGCGGAATTACATTTTTTAATTTATCCTTACTTTTCAATACAGTTTGCGCCAAGCGAAGCTACGTCAAAAAACATGGCGTCCTAAGCCACTAAAATATTTCGACAGAAACACGATTTATCATAATAAAAATGTCCTACTTTGAGCTGTTCTTCCATCAGTATCTTGGGCAAAGGATCCTTTCTTGGGAGTAATCGTCTTTTGGTGGAAAGCTGTCCTCTTGCCATGTGGAAATGCCAACTGCGTTCGGGATGAACTGAAAAGCGTGCCCAGCTATTCATATCGTTTCAAAAATAAATGTCCCAAAATCGCACTAAACGGATATAAATTGCTATAAAACGCTTTAAATTAACTACCTTATGATGTTTTTAACTCCTATAACGAGTGAAAAGATGACCGGAGAAATATAACAGGCTAAACTAACGCTTGGAACAGGAGAGGGTCGGTGTCCTCCACGCGCGTGACGCACCAAGAAAAGACTTGCTAGCTACAGGGTTTTTTAATATATAGGGCCTGTGAACGCGCAATCGACCCCATTGGAATCATCATCACGTAAAGGCATCCAGGGGAAGACGTAAGAAGTGTCCGTATAGTCATAGCAATAACAGTGCCCTTTTAACTGACTTCAGAACAGTGGCCAACATTTCTGAAATCTGACTCCATGTCAGGGAAATTGCTGTAGAATGGGCTCTGTTCCACTTAGAGACAAAATTTCAACTCCTATAGAAACTATAGACTGTTTTCTATCCAATAATAATAATAATAATATGCATATTGTACGATCAAGGATTTTGTGGGAAGCCGTTTCAAAAATTACCCAATTAGCATAAATAGTCTCAACAGCGCCCCCATCCTCAACAGGTTAACCTGTTAGGCTGGCTGTCCCGACATCGGTACACTTATGACAACATCCAGCTCAATTGCAGGGCGCGAAATTCAAAATCTATTTTTTTTAAATATTTAACTTTCACACATTAACAAGTCCAATACAGCATTTGAAAGATAAACATCTTGTTAATCCAGCCAACGTGTCCGATTTTTAAAATGTTTTACAGCAAAAACACCACGTATATTTATGTTAGTTCACCACCAAATACAAAAGAGGACAGACATTTTTCACAGCACAGGTAGCATGCACAATACCAACCTAACTAACCAAGAACCAACCAAACTAACCAACAAACAACTTCCTCAGATGACAGTCCTAAAACATGTTACACAATAAATCTATGTTTTGTTCAAAAAATGTGCATATTTGAGCTATAAATCAGTTTTACATTACTGCTACCATCATAGCTACAGTCAGAAATAGCACGGGAGTAGCCAGAGTAAATACAGACACCAACGTCAACTACATAATTACATCATAAAACATTTCAGAAAAATATATGGTGGATAGCAAATGAAAGACAAAGATCTTGTGAATATAGCCAATATTTCCGATTTTTTTAAACGTTTTACAGCGAAAACACCACGTATATTTATGTTAGCTCACCACCAAATACAAAAGACAGACAGACATTTTTCACAGCACCGGTAGCATGCAGGTAGCATGCACAAAGCCAACCTAACTAACCTAGAACCAACCTAACTAACCTAGAAACAACTCCCTCAGATGACAGTCCTATAACATGTTACACCATAAATCTATGTTTTGTTCAAAAAATGTAATATTTGAGCTATAAATCAGTTTTACATTACTGCTACCATCATAGCTACCATCATAGCTACAGTCAGAAATAGCACGGGAGTAGCCAGAGTAAATACGTCAACTACCTAATTACACATCATAAAACATTTCAGAAAAATATATGGTGGATAGCAAATGAAAGACAAAGATCTTGTGAATATAGCCAATATTTCCGATTTTTGAAGTGTTTTACAGCAAAAACACAATATAGCTATTGTAGTAAGCTAATATAACGATATCACACAACAGCATTGATTCAAGGCAAACGGTAGCGATAGCACAGTTCGACAGATATATGAAATAGCATCCCAAATTGGGTCCTTATCTTTGTTGATCTTCCACCAGAATGTTGTAAAGGGGTCCATTGTCCAGAACCATCTTTGTTTGGATCAAGAACGAACTATTTCCCTCTTGAATTAGCAAGCACACTGGCCGTGCGGCGCTAACCTCTCCTTCTTGAAAAAATTATTCCAAAGCATCACGTCTAAAGTCCCGAATAAATTTCAATAATATAATTAAACTATATTGAAAAAACATACTTTAGGATGATATTGTGACATGTATCAAATAAAATCGAAGCCGGAGATCATATTCACCTATAACGACGGTTTTCCAGGAGGCGATTCCAGGTCCAACTTCGCGCCTTCCCCAAAAAAATAATGGCGGACCTCTCACTCCAAGAGGTTGTATTCAATCCCAGAACGAGATAATCAAGTCATTTCTGCTCTCACTTCCGCATGACACCCAGGGGAAGGTGTATGACGTGTTTCTACAGTCATAAGTGACATGCCCTTTTAGAGACAAGCTCTTGAAGAGAGACCTCGCTTTTGGAAATCTCACTTCCGGATAGGAAATGGGCTGTAAAAAGAGTTCTGTTTCACTTAGAGAAATAATTAGAACGGTTTCAGAAACTAGAGAGTGTTTTCTATCCAATATTAATAATAATATGCATATTGTACTAGCAAAAATTGAGTACGAGGCCGTTTAAATTGGATACGATTTTCCCCAATAGTGAAAACAGCACCCCCTGTCCTTAAGAGGTTTAAGCAGTGTTTGCACAAGAGTATAATTAATTGACTTATCCCTCCTGATTGAATCATAATTTTTTTTGTTATCTGTTATTTTACCAGGTAAATTGAATGAGAACACATTCTAATTTACAACAATGACCTGGGGAATAGTTACAGGGGAGTGGAGGGGGATGAATGAGCCAATCGTAAACTGGGGATTATTAGGTGACCTTGATGGTTTGGGTGCCAGATTGGGAATTTAGTAGGGACACCGGGGTTAACACCCCTACTCTTACGATAAGTGCCATGGGATCTTTAATGACCTCAGAGAGTGAGGACACCCATTTAACATCCCATCCAAATGACAGCACCCTACACAGAGCAGTGTCCCAATCACAGCCCTGGGGCATGTTTTAGACCAGAGGAAAGAGTGCCTCCTACAGCCCCTCCAACACCACTTCCAGCAGCATCTGGTCTACCATCCAGGGACTGACATGGACCAATCCTGCTTAGCTTCACAAGCAAGCCAGCAGTGGTATGCTGGGTGGTATGCTGCTGGCAATGTATAATGAATAATGGAGAAATTAATAATGGGGTGCATTCAGAAGGATGCAACATTTTGGAAGGTTATAAACAAATATGCTGTGTTTAACAAATATGTCTCTCCGAGATGTAGAATAAGGAAATACATTGTCTCTAATCATGAAATGTATATCTGCAATGCTCAAAGGTTTTGCGACTGAATGTGGCCCATGTGATTCTTCCTTAACCTCTCTGGGATAGATGGGACGCTTGCGTCCCAACAGGCATGTCAAAATGTAGAGCGCCAAATTCAAAAAAATTATATAAAATTAAACTTGATTAAATCACACATATAAGATATCAAATTAAAGCTACACTCGTTGTGAATCCAGCCAACATGTCAGATTTCAAAAAGGCTTTTCGGCGAAAGCATAAGATGCTATTATCTGATGATTGCCCAATGTAAACAAGAGAGTGTAGCCTATTGCTAGCGCTACATGCTACATGCTAGCGCTACTCAAAACGCTAATATAAAATATAAAACATGCATTACCTTTGACGAGATTCTTTTGTTGGCACTCCAATATGTCCCATAAACATCACAAATGGTCCTTTTGTTCGATTAATTCCATCCATATATATCCAAATTGTCCATTTATTTGGCGCTGTTGTACCAGAAAAAACAGCGTTCAATTTGAACAAAATCATGACACAATATCTAAAACAAATTACCTCTAAACTTTGCCAAAACATTTCAAAGTACTTTTGTAATACAGCTTAAGGTATTTGTAAACGTTAATAATCGATCAAATTGAAGACAGGTCAATCTGTTTTCAATACAGGATATCAACAAACTCACGGAACATTTCATTTCTTGCCCAAATCTCAAACATAAACAAACGACGTCCCTCCACTTCCGGGTCAATATCTTTTTCACCTCACAAAGAAAAAACCTTAACCATTTTCCATACAATGGCGACATCCAGTGGAAGCAGTAGAAACTGCGCATTTACTGATTAGAATCCATTGAACATAGAGGAACTTAACAATAAAAAAGTTAGTCCTCAGGGTTTTGACTGCTATATAAGTTCTGTTATACTTACAGATATGATTCAAACAGTTTTAGAAACTTCAGAGTGTTTTCTATCCAAATCTACTAATTATATGCATATCTTATATTCTGGGGATGAGTAGCACGAAGTTGAAATTGCGCACGCTTTTTTTCCCTAAGTGAAAACTCTGCACCCTATCCTCAAGAAGTTAACAAAGATCCCCACCTAGATGACTACTTTAAAATGTTGGAAGCCCTCAATGGCAATGTTCATGTCAAAATGGATTTTATCCACCTAGAGTCCTCTATCTAACTCCATGAGACTGACCCAATAGCCAGGTAAAGACCGGCAAACGCCGGCCCCTAATTGCAATGAGGTGCACCTGGAGACAAATAGATACACCTGGTTTAATTAGGACATGTCACATAACATAAATACCAGGTGTATTTAGTCGAGATATCATCAGTTGCATTTTCTCTGTTACTACCACTTCTGTACCTGGAATCATGAGCATGTTCAGACTGACGGTGGTCACATGTGAGTATACAAACTCTGTATGTGATGAAGATTAGAATTTAAATATATATGACCAAAATGTTTGTAACAGAAGTACATGTCATATGATTTGAGGGACATTCAGTTCCTATTGGGCAAAAAAGTATTCAAAACAAAGTCATATAACAAATGTCACATTGTGTGCCTGGAATAAGAGACCAAATGCTCAACTTGACTATCATACACTTAGTGTAACTGAAATGCTGGAGTATAGAGACCAATGCTGAATTCTAGCTTCATGGTCCAAGTGCATATGCTGTTGAATGTTGCTGAACTAGCTGTGTGATGTTGTTTCAGTGCTGGCTGCAGCTTGCTGTACACTAACAGATGGAGGTACTGTATGTAATAATGATGATGCTACTTAACCAAGCTAATGTGAGTAGTGTGTAATTCCTGTTTATTTGTCCTGGCAGCAATCAGCATCACGTGTGAAGGCTCTGATGCTTTACTGCAATGTGGTAAGCTAGTCCACACTGCTGAACAGTATACTCACTGACCACCTATGATAGTTTCTACTGTAGATTAGCGTCACTAGCCCACACCATAGAGACCCAGACTTGGCTCTCCTTTGTCCCTCACCTTTCTCCTTTTCATTCTCTCTTCCCCATCTCCCACAGATGGAGGTAAAATTCAAATCAAGCGTGCCAACTATGGTCGTCGTCAACACGATATGTGTTCCATTGGGCGCCCCGATAACCAACTCACCGACACCAACTGCCTCAGCCAATCCACCACCAGCAAGATGGCAGAAAGGTACTGGAACCTGTGTTTATCTGTCGAAACTCCTTGGTTATAGTGTTAACCACCACCAGCAAGATGGTAGAAGGGTACTGGAACCTGTAGTGTGTACCTGTAGGAACTCATGACCTCTACCTGTCTTTGAAACGCACCGGTGCGGTGGGAAGAGCCAGTGTGTTGTGCCGGCATCCAATTTCGTTTTTGGAGACCCCTGTGTCGGGACTTACAAGTATCTGGACATCAAATACTCCTGTGTCCAACAGCAAGAAACAAGTCAGTCTCTGAATGTGTGCTAATAATACTTAGTGGTGGGCACCAATATCCATAATTAGATGCAACTTACTATATGTATGACTGTGGCATGTTGGGATATTGTTTAATACTCCTACCCACTTTACTATTTTGTAAAAGAGTGTACTATGCTGATAGTTAGAAAAGGAATAGAATAGGTTGGTTCCAGCTTGCTAACTATGTTTTATTCAATGTTTTCTTATGGCCAAAAGGGGTTTCATACATGCATGTGTTTATCCACGTGTAAACCACCCTCACCTGCTAACTAACCCTAGCTAGCCAACAAGCTGTGGTTATTGAAAAATGTAGCCTGCAACAACTTTAGTCAGCGTAGCCTATAGGGAGGTCAGGGACCTGGAAGTGAGGTGCCAAGACGACAAAGGAACTGATAGTGGACTACCGGAAACGGAGGGCCGAGCCCCTCCCTACCAGGAGGCTAGAAATATTTGGTATCAGCCCTCCGAACCTCAATTCTACAGCTGCACCATTGAGAGATTTGACTGGCTGCATCACCACTAAGTATGGCATCTGACTGCAAGGTGTTACAGAGGTACCGGGCCGTACACACTATCATCACTCAGGCTGGGCTCCCTGCCATCAGGATCTCGACACCACGTGTCTGAAGGCCCTACATACAGACTCGAGCCACCCAAGTCATACTGGTCTCTACTATTCCATGAAAAATGGTACGGATGCACCTAGTCTGGAACCAACAGAACCCTGAACGGCTTCTACTTCCCCCAAGCCATAAAACTGCTGAATGACTACCCCGACCATCTGCATTGACCCTTTTTGCAGTAACATCTTTGACTATGCTGCTGTTCCTTGTATGTATCTAGATCATTTAGCCAGGAAGAACATGGCAGGGAAGTGGCTTAAGCTCATTTAATGCTTGTGCACACTTAATCTGATTTACAACTGAACATGTTTCAGTGAACGGTAACTAGCTAGCACAACTCCAACAGCTTTGTAGGGCTTATAGCTAATCTGACAGATGTCACAGAACAAACTGCATAGAAAGATGTATTTGGTCTAGCGGGTTGACAAATTTTTCACCAGTTTAGGTCTAGCCAGCCAGTTTGCTTCATGTAAGTATTTTGAACTGTTCATAAGGGATTTAAGCTACAAGGTAATAACGGTGGAAGATGACACACTTAACTTTATATAGTTTAGTTCATGCTTAAAATGCACCTGAAATCAACGTACCTTATTAGTGCCCATCACTAACACTTCACCAGGCTAATGTATGTCTGGCCAGTGTTGTGTAACTCCTGTGTTGTCCTTGCAGTAAGCAGCATCATATGTGAAGGCTCTGATTCTCAACTACTATGTGGTAAGCTGGTCAACACTACCGTACAGTGTATTCATGTGGAGACGTATGTTAGTCACTAGCCCACACATACTACCAGATTTGGTAATCCTTTTCTTCGTTCTCTTCCTCAGATCGGGGTGAGATCCATATTCAGCGTGCCAACTATGGTCGTCGTCAACACGATGTGTGTTCCATTGGGCGCCCACATAAACAACTCAAAAACACCAACTGCCTCAGCCCATCCACCACCAGCACTATGGCAGAAAGGTACTGAAACCTTTAGTGTGCATATACCTGTAGGCACTCATTGGCTGTGATGTTAACCTCTACCTGTTTCACACAGGTGTGACGGAGAGCGCCAGTGTATCGTCAAGGTATCCAACTCCGTGTTCGGTGACCCCTGTGTCGGAACCTATAAGTACTTGGATGTGGCTTACACCTGTTACTGAATGTGAGTGTTGAATATGTTCATGCACACATGACTGGGAACTAGAATGCTGGTACTGATGGTTTGTCTTGCAGGATATCTTCCTGGGGAACCTGAAGATGTACAAGGCTTCTGGGGACATTTTCATCGGGTCGTGCTGTTTTTTCCTCCAACCGCCAAACCAACTTCAGTGACCATTGTAAACCTGTGCATTTTGTGCTGAAACATTTCTTAAACAATCTCTGAATAAAATGAAGTGGCTGGAAGACGATACTGGTTGACTCTTGTATATTACTAAATGTCACATCAATATTACTTACCATGTGTCTGGTATTCTCTCTTACACGGTGTTCACCGTCTCATTTGTACCTGGGGCTAACGTGCCTTTGTCTTGCTGTCTGTAATCTGTGCCCACCTTTAGGCAGTTGTAGACAAGTTTAATACTCATTGTGATCACTTTCCTGACCACCTCAGGCGGTGTGATCTGGATGGTCAAACTATATTTTAATCAATTGAACCTGATCCTCAAATCATTGACAGGTAGTACTTCTGAAATCAGCAGCCTTAATGGTCCTAATTTGTAATTAATCATCAGCTAATCTGGTCACAAAGCAGACCTGGATGCGTGAGACATTTTTATACAATGTGTAGACCCTACAAACATTGATAGTTAAGTGGTTGGATCATGAACCAAATGTTACTGTGTAAATTCAGCTAGACTATTTCTTCTCTTAATAAACATACTTGCAGTGAAGCTGCCCAACTACATCACATTAGTCTAACAGCTTCTTATCCAGAGACGCACGTCAACAAATCTCCCACAATGTCAAAGGGGGACCTGACCGATACAGCCATCCAAGAGCTGCCCCTCAACCATCACATTCCAACCTGAGACATAAAAGAAATCCATTCCCTACCCCATGCACCACCAAATAAGAGAAACAGCCAGGCCAACAATGTTTGAGTGCATGTATGGCACCATGTCCATCTGAGCATTTGAAGTAGTATGCATTTGTACAAACACCTTCATGGCATAAGCCTCAACTGTATCAACACAGCCCCTCAGTGTCATTCAAATGTATGTTTTATCTAGAATTTATTTTACATCTCATTCTATCCTTCACCCAGCAACTCCACCCCCACATCCCAACCCTCCACTTCCCTTAGCCCATCCCACCTGTCTCTGCTGGCCACACACTTTGGATTTCTACGCAGCATGTATATTTCAACTATGCTGTGATTAAAATACCATTTCTATTGAATAGACTCTACAGACTTGAAAACCGTTATTAGTAATTGATCTCCAACAGTATATCTAGGGTCAATTTTAGATCAATGTTTTGCATTTTCAGCTATTCCTGAGAACCTACTTGAGGGCAATACTAAAATAAATGGTCAATTGATTCTGTATTCTCACAACAAAATTTGCATTAGCTGAAAAGCACAAGTCTTGAATCATCTCATACACCCTGTACCATGGAATCGGTAAATAAAAAATCTCTTCCCAACAATTTTACAATATGTATGGCACATATCAACATCCTGGTCCTCAAATGATACTGGTATACATTCCTATTTTTATTCCGCTGCAAATTTTGATCCTTTAAATTGGGCAGACAGACCACTTCCCTGCCTCCTTCTGCTGCCACCTGCCTCCATTTTTGGTGTAATGCTGTAATCAATTGGTTATAATCTTGGACTGAGCAGACCTTTCCATATATTTCTGATAACTCTAAAAGACAACTCACCTATTCCAATTTACAATATTTAATAACAAAATTCCCCTTTCAAACTGTTTCCTGTAAAATACAGGTATTTTATCAACCAGCGCATTTAAATTCAGCATTAATATTTATTCTATCTTTTCAGGTGGATGACATTTAAACTGTAGCCAGCTCTGCAATGCTTGTTTGAAAAAGAGAGATACTTAGAAAAAGGTATCATTTGCAATCAATCAAAAATCAAACATCGAAATCTGTACACATGCAAAAGGGCTATTTAACAGTGGATCAACTTTTCTTAGTATTTTACTTGAGAACCATTTAGGGTTCAAATAAATCTTTTGACAAAGTGAAGATTTGAGATGTTAGTGCTTTTATATTTAATAATCTCACAACACCCAAACATATTCATTATAGCTAGGCCTGCATACCACCTCATTCATCCCCCCTCTTCTCCCCTGTAACTATTCTCTAGGTTGTTGCTGTAAATGAGTATGTGTTCTCAGACAACTTACCTGTTTAAATACAAATATACAAATGGATAAATATAGATAGGCACAGTGTATCTTGTCGTAATTAGGTTTTAGTCCAGACAGTCCAGAAAAGTTATCTAGATCTTCAATGAGACATTACAGGGATCTAGCTAGCAGACTAAATATAAAACTTGAGTAATCGGCATACATGGACACCTTTGTTTCTAAGCCTTGGATTTCTAATCCTCTAATGTTGTTATTTGATATGATTTAATAGCTGGCATTTTGATGGCCATAACGAATAGATATGGTGACAGCGGACACCCTTGTTTAACTCTTCAAAACTCTCTGAGAAGTAGCCGCTATTTACTATTTTACACCTGAGGTTGCTATCCAGTACTTTTACCCATTTCTAAGAGAATCACCGAAATTGTAAACATCCAGGCATTTTATGAATATATTTCTAGTACGTAATTGCCTGTAGACCCTGTCACATACGTCTCTTGTGTGGGCCATTGAATTGCGACTCCATTTTGTCCCTATACTGACATTCTGCTTGTTTGATTGCCTTGTGGAGGGAATAACTACACTGTTTATATTCAGCTATATTCCCCGACCTCTTTCCATGGTTGAATGCGGTGGTTTGCGCTTTCAGTTTTGCGCAAATGCTGCCTTCTATCCACAGTTTCTGGTTGGGGTAGGTTTTAATAGTAACACTGTGTACAACCTCTCCAATGCACATTCTAATAAATTCACTCACAGAGTCGGCGTATAAATCTATTTTATTGTCTGAGGCTTCCCGGAATATTTTCCAGTCCACGTGATCAAAACAATCTTGAAGTGTCGATTCCGATGGGTCAGACCAGCGTTGAATGGTTTTAGTCACGGGTACATCCTGCTTGAGTTTCTGCCTATAGGGCGGTATGAGCAAGATGGAGTCGTGTTTGGATTTGCTGAAAGGAGGGCGGGGGAGGGCCTTGTATGCATCGCGGAAGTTAGATTAACAGTGGTCGAGTGTTTTGCTTGAGCAGGCACGAAAGTCAATGTGCTGGTAAAATTGAGATATTCTGGTTCTCAAAATAGCTTTCCTAACATCCCCAGCTTCAATAAATCAGCCTGAGGATATATGGTTTCCGGGGGAAGGGGGGGGGGTGGGGTATATACGGCCGTGAGTATAATCAAAGAGAATTGTCTTGGAGATAATGCGGTCGGCATTTGACTGTAAGGATTTCTAGGTCAGGTGAACAAAAGGACTTGAGTTACTGTATGTTCATAAACCACCACCCTTCCACTTACCAGAGAGATGCTTTTTTTCTGTCGGCGCGAAGCATGACGAAACCCGATGGCTGTATCAACTCTGACAACATATCCCGAGTGAGCAATGTTTCCATGAAACATAGCATGTTACAATCTCTGATGTCTCTCTGGAAGGCAACTCGTGCCCTAATTTCGTCCACAAATTATTACATAATTTCCAAAGGACTTGAAACGAGGCGACCATCTCTGTCTGCGCCAACTTTTGATCATTTAGCTTCCTCCTTTAAAATATAATTTGGAGAATCACAGGTAACTTTATTTTTGTAATAGATTACATTAGATGGTTCTAGAATAAGTTCATCCATTTCTTTTTGTTTTTCCTCTAATTTATTTTTTATCTGTAGTTTTGTTTTTTTTGCTTCCTGTACGATTAGAGAATGTATTTCCCTTGTTAGTCCTGTCTCTTTAGCCAGAAACTGCTTTTTAATTGTTGTTGAAAATTGAAGTGAATGACCTCTGAAGGTACATTTTAAGGTATTCCAAACAATAAGGGGATTTGCTGAACTTGTTGTACTGGAAAAATTCAATTATAAATTATTTTGTCTAAGTTAAAAATAAATTGTCACCCAGTAAACTTTGATTACATGTCCAATATCCCCATCGGCGTGGACATTCCGTAAGAGTTATGTGAAAGACAATTAGATGTTGATCCGATCACATTCAGTCTCCTATTGTCCATTGGTTTGATTTGGGATGAGCGAGCACAGCAGTACCACAACGACAGTACCACGGGACATATTAATGATGGTATAATTAAATAAAAAATTAACTATGTGGATCACGTCGCCATTTCCAGGTTGCTGATTTTCTGTTTCGCCTAATTTAAGTTTGACAAAAGTATAGTGTCGCATCATTGTACCATCTAAACTGCAGTGAAATATATTTTCAGACCAAAAAGTACTATTTTAAGCTGTTGAACACTGGTGTACAACAATGTAACTCAGCATTGAAATAGCGCATTACAGATCTACCACTTTGACTTGATTTCAATGAGGGATAGATCAATGTTGGTGTATTGCCAAAATGTGTGGGACAGTGCCAGAGATACCTTTGAGGAGATGGGGAAACTCCATTGGCATCGTATTAATGCCCATTTTGTATGTTGCCCATACGTTGTCAATGGGCTGCGCAGTGCGTTCTGGACTATTCTGGAACAGGGAGAGCTCTTCAAGGAGTGAATGGGAATCAATTGGGCGCTAGTTTAAATGGAAGGCGCCGTGAATTTCGGGCCTGCTCTGAAATATGTGATAGTTGGCTTCTAAAGGAGTTGGAAAAAGTGAGTTTGGAGTCAGATGGTATCAGTTTGGTGTCTGAAAATATCCAATTGACTGATGGACACTTGCTAGTTGACTTGCTAGTCGACTTTTGTACATTTGCAATATGTTTCAACGAGGGGGTACCATCACAAAAAGCGACATGATGAAATTTCACGCAACGAGCGATGGAGAGGAACCACTATCACTGCCCGGCCATCCTGAGATCATCAGGACGTTGACTTTTGTATTTCTAAAGTATTTAAAGAATGCACGTTACATTTGCCATATGAAAAACATCACATCATATTGCAAATGTAACGTGCATTTGCAATATGAAAAACATCACATCATATTGCAAATGTAACGTGCATTCTCTTAAATACTTTAGAAATGCAAAAGTCAACGTCCTGATGACCTCAGGATGGCCGGGCAGTGATAGTGGTTCCTCTCCATCGCTCGTTGCGTGAAATTTCATCATGCCGATTTTGGTGATGGTACCCTCCCGTTGAAACATATTGCAAATGTACAAAAGTCAACTAGCAAGTTAGTGTCCATCAGTCAATTGGATATTGTTAGACACCAAACTGATACCATCTGACTCCAAACTCACTTTTTCCAACTCCTTTAGAAGCCAACTATAACATATTTCAGAGCAGGCCCAAAATTCACAGCGCCTTCTCTTTAACTTCTACCGACTCAGAAACCCGGATCCGGGAGCACCCCCACCTCCCCCACTAGTAAAAAAGCTGAATAGCATAGCTAGCATAGCGTCACAATTAAATAGTAGCATCTAAATATCATTCAATCACAAGTCCAAGATACCAGATGAAAGATCCACTTCTTGTGAATCCAGCAATCATTTCTGATTTGTAAAATGTTTTACAGGGAAGACACAATATGTAAATCTATTAGCTAACCACGTTAGCAAAAATCACCATTTTTCTTTGTCCACCATTTTTTCTCACCACCAGTAGCTATCACCAATTCGGCCAAATAAAGATATTGATAGCCACTAACCAAGAAAAAAACTCATCAGATGACAGACTGATAACATATTTATTGTGTAGGATAGGTTTTGTTAGAAAAATGTGCATATTTCAGGTATAAATCATAGTTTACAATTGCACCCACCATCACAACTCGACTAGAATAAATACAGAGAGCAACGTGTATTACCTAATTACTAATCATAAAACATTTCTTAAAAATACACAGCGTACACTAATTGAAAGACACAGATCCTGTGAATCCAGACAATATTTCAGATTTTCTAAGTGTCTTACAGCGAAAACACAATAAATCGTTATATTAGCATAGCACATGTGCAAACATTACCCCAGCATTGATTCAAGGCAAAAGGAGCGATAGCATTATCACCACTAAAATGTATTAATTTTTTCACTAACCTTCTCAGAATTCTTCAGATGACACTCCTGTAACATCATATTACAACATACATATAGAGTTTGTTCGAAAAGTTTGGGAAATTATGTAGTAATTTGTGGACGAAATTAGGGCACGAGTTGCCTTCCATAGAGACATCAGAGATATTAACATTCTATGTTTCACGGAAACATTGCTCATTCAGGATACTTTGTCAGAGTCGATACAGCCATCGGGTTTCTTCATGCGTCACGCCGACAGAAAAAAAACATCTCTCTGGTAAGTGGAAGGGCGGTGGTTTATGAACATACAGTAACTCAAGTCCTTTTGTTCACCTGACCTAGAAATCCTTACAGTCAAATGCCGACCGCATTATCTCCCAAGACAATTCACTTTGATTATAGTCACGGCCGTGTATACTCCCCCCTTCCCCCGGAAACCATATATCCTCATGCTGATTTACTGAAGCTGGGGATGTTAAGAAAGCTATTTTGAGAACAAGAATACCTCAATTTTACCAGCACATTGACTTTCGTACCTGCTCGAGCAAAACGCCTCGACCCCTGTTAACCTGTCTAGGATCAGCGTGGCACTAGCGGCACACCCCCCCCCCCCCCACTGAAAAACCAGTGCCGCGAAATTCAAAAAAAATATTTTTTTAAAATATTTAACTTTCACACATTAAAGTCCAATACAGCTAATGAAAGACACAGATCTTGTGAATCCAGTCAACATTTCCGATTTTTAAAATGTTTTACAGGGAAGACACAATATGTAAAGATGTACATCTATTACCTAAAAACACATTAGCATAATCCACCATCTTTTATTTGTCCACCAACACCAGTAGCCATCACCAATTCGGCTAAACTAAGATATTTATAGCCCCTAACCAACAAAAAAACTCATTAGATGACAGTCTGATAACATATTTATGGTATGGGATAGGTTTTGTTAGAAAAAAGTGCATATTTCAGGTAGATGGCATAGTTTACAATTGCACCCACCGTCACAAATGGACTAGAATAATTACAATGAGCAACGTGTTTACCTAACTACTAATCATCAAACATTTCGTAAAAATACACAGCATACACGAATCGAAAGACACAGATCCTGTGAATACAGACAATATTTCAGATTTTCTAAGTGTCTTACAGCGAAAACACAATAAATCGTTATATTAGCTTAGCACATAGCAATTAGCAGCCCAGCATTGATTCTAGCCAAAGTGAGCGATAAAAGTCAACATCGCCAAAAGATATTAATTTTTTCACTAACCTTCTCAGAATTCTTCCGATGACACTCCTGTAACATCACATTACAACATGCATATACAGTTTGATCGAAAATGTTTATATTTAGCCACCAAAATCATGGTTAGACAATGTGAAATGTAGACAAGCTGGTAAAGAAAAAGTCCTTGCGCCACTTAGACAGTGATCTACTCTTATACATAAATACTCATAAACGTGACAAAAAAAATATAGGGTGGACAGGGATTGATAGACAATTTAATTCTTAATACAATTGCGTTATTACATTTTTTAATTTATCCTTACTTTTCAATACAGTTTGCGCCAAGCGAAGCTACGTCAAAAAACATGGCGTCCTAAGCCACTAAAATGTTTCGACAGAAACACGATTTATCATAATAAAAATGTCCTACCTTGAGCTGTTCTTCCATCAGTATCTTGGGCAAAGGATCCTTTCTTGGGAGAAATCGTCTTTTGGTGGAAAGCTGTCCTCTTGCCATGTGGAAATGTCAACTGCGTTCGGGATGAACTGAAAAGCGTGCCCAACTTTTCACATCGTTGCAAAAATAAATGTCCCAAAATCGCACTAAACGGATATAAATTGCTATAAAACGCTTTAAATTAACAACCTTATGATGTTTTTAACTCCTATAACGAGTGAAAAGATGACCGGAGAAATATAACAGGCTAAACTAACGCTTGGAACAGGAGCGGGTCGGTGTCCAGCACGCGCGTTACGCAGCTCCAAAAGAATGACTAGCTTCAGGGTTTTTTCATTTGTGGGGCCTGTGAACGCGCAATCGACCCCATTGGAATCGTCATCACGTAAAGGCATCCAGGGGAAGACGTAAGAAGTGTCCGTATAGTCATAGCAATGACAGTGCCCTTTTAACTGACTTCAGAAGAGTGGCCAACATTTCTCAAATCTGACTCCATGTCAGGGAAATTGCTGTAGAATGGACTCTGTTCCACTTAGAGACAAAATTTCAACTCCTATAGAAACTATAGACTGTTTTCTATCCAATAATAATAATAAAATGCATATTGTACGATCAAGGATTTTGTGGGAAGCCGTTTCAAAAATTACCAAATTAGCATAAATAGTCTAAACAGCGCCCCCATCCCCAACAGGTTAATCTAACTTGCATACAAGGCCCTCCCCCGCCCTCCTTTCGGCAAATCCAACCACGACTCCATCTTGTTCATACCGCTCTATAGGCAGAAACTCAAGCAGGATGTACCCGTGACTAAAACCATTCAACGCTCATCTGACCCATCGGAATCGACGCTTCAAGATTGTTTTGATCACGTGGACTGGAAAATATTCCAGGAAGCCTCAGACAATAAAATCGATTTATACGCCGACTCTGTGAGTGAACTTATTAGAATGTGCATTGGAGAGGTTGTACACAGTGTTACTATTAAAACCTACCCCAACCAGAAACTGTGGATAGAAGGCAGCATTCGCGCAAAACTGAAAGCGCAAACCACCGCATTCAACCATGGAAAGAGGTCGGGGAATATAGCTGAATATAAACAGTGTAGTTATTCCCTCCACAAGGCAATCAAAGAAGCAGAATGTCACTATAGGGACAAAATGGAGTCGCAATTCAATGGCCCAGGCAAGAGACGTATGTGACAGGGTCTACAGGCAATTACGTACTAGAAATGTATTCATAAAATGCCTGGATGTTTACAATTTCGGTGATTCTCTTAGAAAAGGGTAAAAGTACTGGATAGCAACCTCAGGTGTAAAATAGTAAATAGCGGCTACTTCTCAGAGAGTTTTGAAGAGTTAAACAAGGGTGTCCGCTGTCACCATATCTATTCGTTGTGCCCATCAAAATGCCAGCTATTAAATCATATCAAATAACAACATTAGAGGATTAGAAATCCAAGGCTTAGAAACAAAGGTGTCCATGTATGCCGATTACTCAAGTTTTATATTTAGTCTGCTAGCTAGATCCCTGTAATGTCTCATTGAAGATCTAGATAACTTTTCTGGACTGTCTGGACTAAAACCTAATTATGACAAGATACAGTGTGCCTATCTATATTTATCCATTTGTATATTTGTATTTAAACAGGTAAGTTGTCTGAGAACACATACTCATTTACAGCAACAACCTGGGGAATAGTTACAGGGGAGAAGAGGGGGGATGAATGAGGTGGTATGCAGGCCTAGCTGGCTATATAATGAATATGATTTGGGTGTTGTGAGATTATTAAATATAAAAGCACTAACATATCTAAAATCTTCACTTAGTCAAAAGATGTATTTGAACCCTAAATGGTTCTCAAGTAAAATACTAAGAAAAGTTGATCCACTTAAATAGCCCTTTTGCCTGTGTACAGATTTCGATGTTTGATTTTTGATTGATTGCAAATGATACCTTTTTCTAAGTATCTCTCTTTTTCAAACAAGCATTGCAGAGCTGGCTACAACTTAAATGTCATCCACCTGAAAAGATAGAATAAATATTAATGCTGAATTTAAATGCGCTGGTTGATAAAATACCTGTATTTTACAGGAAACAGTTTGAAAGGGGAATTTTGTTATTAAATATTGTAAATTGGAATAGGTGAGTTGTCTTTTAGAGTTATCAGAAATATATGGAAAGGTCTGCTCAGTCCAAGATAACCAATTGATTACAGCATTACACCAAAAATGGAGGCAGGAGGAGTGGTCTGTCTAATTTAAAGGATCAAAATTTGCAGCGGAATAAAAATAAAAAATAGGAATGTATACCAGTATCATTTGAGGACCAGGATGTTGATATGTGCCATAC
Source organism: Salvelinus fontinalis (assembly GCF_029448725.1). Lineage (NCBI taxonomy): Eukaryota > Metazoa > Chordata > Actinopteri > Salmoniformes > Salmonidae > Salvelinus > Salvelinus fontinalis. The sequence continues at coordinate 126,605 of NW_026600605.1, read as the reverse complement.
ATGTTGCAAAATTGTTGGGAAGAGATTTTTTATTTACCGATTCCATGGTACAGGGTGTATGAGATGATTCAAGACTTGTGCTTTTCAGCTAATGCAAATTTTGTTGTGAGAATACAGAATTGACCATTTCTTTTAGTATTGCCCTCAAGTAGGTTCTCAGGAATAGCTGAAAATGCAAAACATTGATCTAAAATTGACCCTAGATATACTGTTGGAGATCAATTACTAATAACGGTTTTCAAGTCTGTAGAGTCTATTCAATAGAAATGGTATTTTAATCACAGCATAGTTGAAATATACATGCTGCGTAGAAATATAAAGTGTGTGGCCAGCAGAGACAGGTGGGATGGGCTAAGGGAAGTGGAGGGTTGGGATGTGGGGGTGGAGTTGCTGGGTGAAGGATAGAATGAGATGTAAAATAAATTCCAGATAAAACATACATTTGAATGACACTGAGGGGCTGTGTTGATACAGTTGAGGCTTATGCCATGAAGGTGTTTGTACAAATGCATACTACTTCAAATGCTCAGATGGACATGGTGCCATACATGCACTCAAACATTGTTGGCCTGGCTGTTTCTCTTATTTGGTGGTGCATGGGGTAGGGAATGGATTTCTTTTATGTCTCAGGTTGGAATGTGATGGTTGAGGGGCAGCTCTTGGATGGCTGTATCGGTCAGGTCCCCCTTTGACATTGTGGGAGATTTGTTGACGTGCGTCTCTGGATAAGAAGCTGTTAGACTAATGTGATGTAGTTGGGCAGCTTCACTGCAAGTATGTTTATTAACCTCTACTGCCTCAGAAACCCGGATCCGGGAGCACCCCCCACCCCCCACACACTGTTTAGCATAGCTTCACAAGTAGATAGTAGCATCTAAATATCATTAAATCACAAGTCCAAGACACCAGATGAAAGATACAGATCTTGTGAATAAAGCCACCATTTCCGATTTTTAAAATGTTTTACAGGGAAGACACAATATGTAAAGATGTAAATCTATTAGCTAAAAACACATTAGCATAATCCACCATCTTTTATTTGTCCACCAACACCAGTAGCCATCACCAATTCGGCTAAACTAAGATATTTATAGCCCCTAACCAAGAAAAAAACTCATCAGATGACAGTCTGATAACATATTTATGGTATGGGATAGGTTTTGTTAGAAAAATGTGCATATTTCAGGTAGCTGACATAGTTTACAATTGCACCCACCGTCACAAATGGACTAGAATAATTACAATGAGCAACGTGTTTACCTAACTACTAATCATCAAACATTTCGTAAAAATACACAGCATACACTAATCGAAAGACACAGATCCTGTGAATACAGACAATATTTCAGATTTTCTAAGTGTCTTACAGCGAAAACACAATAAATCGTTATATTAGCATAGCACATAGCACATAGCAGCCCAGCATTGATTCTAGCCAAAGTGAGCGATAAAAGTCAACATCGCCAAAATATATAAATTTTTTCACTAACCTTCTCAGAATTCTTCCGATGACACTCCTGTAACATCATTTTACAATATACATATACAGTTTGTTCGAAAAGGTGCATATTTAGCCATACAAAACCGTGGTTACACAATAAAAATACTAGGAAATCAAGCCTCAATATGTCTGACGTCATCTATCAGAGTGATCTAGTTTATTCGAAAGCTAATCATATACTTGACTAAAAAATACAGGGTTTACAGGAATCGAAAGACAAATTAGTTCTTAATGCAACCGCTGATTTACATTTTTAAAATTATCCTTACTTTTCAATACAGGGTTCGCCAAGTGAAGCTATACCAAACAAAATGGCGAAATATGCGTTTAAAATATTTCGACAGAAACACGATTTATCATATTAAATATTGCTTACTTTGAGCTGTTCTTCCATCAGATTCTTGGGCAATGTATCCTTTCTATGTTATAAACGTCTTTTGGTCGATAGATGTCCTCTGTCCTTCGAAATGTCCACCACCAACGACCGACACCCCAAAACGTGTCCAAAGTTTCAGAGTGCACAACAAATAAATTCCTCAAAATCGCACTAAACGGATATAAATTGCTATAAAACGGTTCAAATTAACTACATTATGATGTTTTTAACACCTATAACGAGTAAAAACATGACCGGAGAAATATTGCTGGTTAAAAAACGATTTGGAACGAGGCAGGTCCGATGTCCTTCACGCTTTTTTATAATGGCTGTGAATGTCCCATCGATTCCATTGAAAACGTGATGACGTACAGACACCCAGAGGAAGACGTAGGCAGTGTCGGTTTCTTCATAGCATTCACTGTCGCCTTAAAAACAGACCCCAGATCAGAGGTAAAAATTTCTGAAATCTGAACCCTGTCATGAAAAGTGCTGTAGAAATTGTTCTGTACCACTCAGAGACAAAATTCCAACTTCTATAGAAACTAGAAGGTGTTTTCTATCCAATAATATGCATATTGTACGATCAAGAATTTAGCACGAGGCAGTTTAATTTGGAGACACAAATATGCTAATGCGGAACAGCACCCCCTATAGTTCCAAGAAGTTAAGAGAAGAAATAGTCTAGCTGAATTTACACAGTAACATTTGGTTCATGATCCAACCACTTCACTATCAATATTTGTAGGGTCTACACAGTGTATAAAAATGTCTCACGCATCCAGGTCTGCTTTGTGACCAGATTAGCTGATGATTAATTACAAATTAGGACCATTAAGGCACAAAGGTACAAATGAGACCGGTGAACACCGTGTGAGAGAATACCGGACACATGGTAAGTAATATTGATGTGACATTTAGTAATATACAAGAGTCAACCAGTATCTTCTTCCAGCCACGTCATTTAATTCAGACCAACAACCACAGTTCAGAGATTGTTTAAGAAATGTTTCAGCACAAAATGCACAGGTTTACAATGGTCACTGAAGTTGATTTGGCGGTTGGAGGAAAACAGCAAGACCCAATGAAAATGTCCCAGAAGCCTTGTACATCTTCAGGTTCCCCAGGAAGATATCCTGCAAGACAAACCATCAGTACCAGCATTCTAGTTCCCAGTCATGTGTGCGTGAACATATACAACACTCACATTCAGTAACAGGTGTAAGCCACATCCAAGTACTTATAGGTTCCGACACAGGGGTCACCGAACACGGAGTTGGATACCTTGACGATACACTGGCGCTCTCCGTCACACCTGTGTGAAACAGGTAGAGGTTAACATCACAGCCAATGAGTGCCTAAGGGTAAATGCACACTAAAGGTTTCAGTACCTTTCTGCCATAGTGCTGGTGGTGGATGGGCTGAGGCAGTTGGTGTTTTTGAGTTGTTTATGTGGGCGCCCAATGGAACACACATCGTGTTGACGACGACCATAGTTGGCACGCTGAATATGGATCTCACCCCGATCTGAGGAAGAGGATGAAGAAAAGGATTACCAAATCTGGTTGTATGTGTGGGCTAGTGACTAACATACGTCTCCACATGAATACACTGTACGGTAGTGTTGACCAGCTTACCACATAGTAGTTGAGAATCAGAGCCTTCACATATGATGCTGCAAGGACAACACAGGAGTTACACCACACTGGCCAGACATACATTAGCCTGGTGAAGTGTTATTGACGGGCACTAATAAGGTACGTTGATTTCAGGTGCATTTTAAGCATGAACTAGAACATATAAAGTTAAGTGTGTCATCTTCCACCGTTATTACCTTATAGCTTAAATCCCTTATGAACAGTTCAAAATACTTACATTAAGCAAACTGGCTGGCTAGACCTAAACTGGTGAAAAATTCATCAACCCGCTACACCAAATACATCTTTCTATGCAGTTTGTGCTGTGACATCTGTCAGATTAGCTATAAGCCCTACAAAGCTGTTGGAGTTGTGCTAGCTAGTTACCGTTCACTGAAACATGTTCAGTTGTAAATCAGATTAAGTGAGAACAAACATCAAATGATCTTAAGCCACTTCCCCACCATGTTCTTGCTGGCTAAATGATCTAGATATGTAAATAAAACAAGGAACAGCAGCATAGTCAAAGATGTTACTGCATAAAGGGTCAATGCAGATGGTCGGGCTAGTCATTCAGCAGTTTTATGGCTTGGGGGAAGTAGAAGCCGTTCAGGGTTCCAGACTTGGTGCATCCGTACCATTTTTCATGGAATAGTAGAGACCAGTATGACTTGGGTGGCTCGAGTCTGTATGTAGGGCCTTCAGACATGTGGTGTCGAGATCCTGATGGCAGGGAGCCCAGCCTGAGTGATGATAGTGTGTACGGCCCGGTACCTCTGTAACACCTTGCAGTCAGATGCCATACTTAGTGGTGATGCAGCCAGTCAAATCTCTCAATGGTGCAGCTGTAGAATTGAGGTTCGGAGGGCTGATACCAAATATTTCTAGCCTCCTGGTAGGGAGGGGCTCGGCCCTCTGTTTCCGGTAGTCCACTATCAGTTCCTTTGTCGTCTTGGCACCTCACTTCCAGGTCCCTGACCTCCCTATAGGCTACGCTGACTAAAGTTGTTGCCGGCTACATTTTTCAATAACCACAGCTTGTTGGCTAGCTAGCAGGTGAGGGTGGTTTACACGTTGAGAAACACATGCATGTATTAAACCCCTTTTGGCCATAAGAAAACATAAATTAAAACATAGTTAGCAAGCTGGTACCAACCTATTCTATTCCTTTTCTAACTATCAGCATAGAACACTCTTTTACAAAATAGTAAAGTGGGTAGGAGTATTAAACAATATCCCAACATGCCACAGTCATACATATAGTAAGTTGAATCTAATTATGGATCTTGGTGCCCACCACTTGGTGCCCAAGCATTATTAGCACACATTCAGAGACTGACTTGTTTCTTGCTGTTGGACACAGGAGTATTTGATGTCCAAGTATTTGTAAGTCCCGACACAGGGGTCTCCAAAAACGAAATTGGATGCCGGCACAACACACTCGCTCTTCCCACCGCACCTGTGTGTTTCAAAGACAGGTAGAGTTCATGAGTTACTACAGGTACACACTACAGGTTCCAGTACCCTTCTACCATCTTCCTGGTGGTGGTTAACACTATAACCAAGGAGTTTCTACAGGTAAACAGCACAGGTTCCAGTACCTTTCTGCCATCTTGCTGGTGGTGGATTGGCTGAGGCAGTTGGTGTCGGTGAGTTGGTTATCGGGGCGCCCAATGGAACACATATCGGGTTGACGACGACCATGGTTGGCACGCTTGATTTGAATCTTACCTCCATCTGAGGCAGACGGGGAAGAGAGAATGAAAAGGAGAAAGGTGAGGGACAAAGGAGAGCCAAGTCTGGGTCTCTATGGTGTGGGCTAGTGACGCTAATCTACAGTACAAACTATCTTAGGTGGTCAGTGAGTATACTGTTCAGCAGTGTGGACTAGCTTACCACATTGCAGTAAAGCATCAGAGCCTTCACACGTGATGCTGATTGCTGCCAGGACAAATAAACAGGAATTACACACTACTCACATTAGCTTGGTTAAGTAGCATCATCATTATTACATACAGTACCTCCATCCGTTAGTGTACAGCAAGCTGCAGCCAGCACTGAAACAACATCACACAGCTAGTTCAGCAACATTCAACATCATATGCACTTGGACCATGAAGCTACAATTCAGCATTTGAGTTAAACCTAGTGGATTATAGTTAAATTCAGCATTTGGTCTCTTATTCCAGAAATGCAACGTGACAATTATATATATTTTTTGACCAATAGAAATTGAATGTACCTCAATTCATATAACATGTACTTCATTTACTCTCAAATACAAACATTTGGTCATACATATTTAAATTGTAATCTGCATCACATACAGAGTTTGTATACTCACATGTGACCACCGTCAGTCTGAACATGCTCATGATGCCAGGTACAGGAGTGGTAGTACCAGAGAAAATGCAACTGATGATATCTAGACCAAATACACCTGGTATTTATGTTATGTGACATGTCTTAATTGACCCAGGTTTATCTATTTGTCTCCAGGTGCACCTCATTGCAATTAGGGGCCGGCGTTTGCTGGTCTTTACCTGGCTATTGAGTCAGTCTCATGGAGTTAGATGGAGGACTCTAGGTGGATAAAATCCATTTTGACATGAACATTGCCATTGAGGGCTTCCAACATTTTAAAGTAGTCATCTAGGTGGGGATCTTTGTTAAGGAAGAATCACACGGGCCACATGCAGTCGCAAAACCTTTGAGCATTGCAGATATAATTTTCATGATTAGAGACAATGTATTTCCTGGTCAGTCCCTGGATGGTAGACCAGATGCTGCTGGAAGTGGTGTTGGAGGGGCAGTAGGAGGCACTCTTTCCTCTGGTCTAAAAAATATCCCAATTCCCCAGGGCTGTGATTGGGACACTGCTCTGTGTAGGGTGCTGTCATTTGGATGGGATGTTAAAACCTCTACCGCTTCTCTCCATCATTTCCGATTTTTAAAATGTTTTACAGCGAAAACACAATATGTATTTCTATTAGCTAACCACAATAGCCAAACACACAACTGCATATTTTCACCATGTTTCCACCGCATAGGTAGCTTTCACTAAACCGACAAAATAGAGATTAGTCACTAACCAAGAAACAACTTCATCAGATGACAGTCTTATAACATGTTATACAATACATTTATGTTTTGTTCGAAAATGTGCATATTTGAGGTATAAATCATAGTTTTACATTGCAGACACCATCAAAAATAGCACCAAAGCAGCCAGAATAATTACAGAGAGCAATGTGAAATACATAAATACTCATCATAAATGAATCCAGCCAATATTTCCGATTTTTTAAGTGTTTTACAGCGAAAACACAATATAGAATTATCTTCTTTGGGATAGGGGGGTGCTGTTTTCACTTTGTAAAAAATCGTTCCCAAATTAAACTGCCTCGTACTCAATTCTTGCTCGTACAATATGCATATTATTATTGCTATTGGATAGAAAACACTCAAGTTTCTAAAACCGTTTGAATTATATCTGTGAGTAAACCTAGCTATTTTGTCCCACAACGTCCAGATTTGTTTCTGACACTTTTTCTGACACACATATTCTGACCAAATAGCTATTCATAAACATAACTAAAAAATACATGTTGTATAGGAAATGATAGATACACTAGTTCTTAATGCAATCGCCGTGTTAGAATTCTAAAAATAACTTCATTACCACATAAGGCTTACGTTATGTCGACTGAGTGCCCAAAACCTGGGCGCAAAACCAATAGTACACAGTTCGACAGATATATGAAATAACATCATAAAATGGGTCCTACTTTTGCTGATCTTCCATCAGAATGTTGTACAAGGTGTCCTTTGTCAAGAACAATCGTTGTTTGGATTTAGAACGTCCATTTTCCTTCTTGATTTAGCAAGCGCACTAGCCAAGTGGCGCGAAGATCTCCTTTTTGAACAAAGGCACACAACGCAACACGCCTAACGTCCCGAATGAATTTAAAAAATCTAATAAAACTATATTGAAAAAACACACTTTACGATGATTTTGTCACATGTCTCAAATAAAATCAAAGCCGGAGATAGTAGTCGCCTATAACGAAATCCAGGTCCAACTTTGCGCCTTCCTGAAAACAGAAAATGGGAGACACGTCATTCAAAGAGGACGTATTCCATCTCAGACCAAGATAAACACTCCATTTCTTCTCTCACTGCATCTTGACATCCAGGGGAAGTTGTATGACGTGCATGGATACTAATAGGTATCATTCCCATTTATAGGTATGACTTTGGAATAGTGTTTAATACTCCTACCCACTTTTACTCTCTTGTAAAAAGTTAGCTCTGCTGATAGCTAGAAAAGGAATATAATGGGTTGGTTCCCCTATGGTACCAGCTTGTTAACGTTATTGGATTAAATGCGGTTTTATGGCCACAACGGTTTTCATGCAGGCATTTGTTTCTCCACGTGTAAACCACCTGTTAACTAACCCTAGCAAGCACATAAAATGTGGTTATGCAAGATCTTTAGTTTACGTAGCCTACAGGGAGGTCAGAGACATTTACATTTTACGTCATTTAGCAGCCGCTCTTATCCAGAGCGACTTACGGTGGTAGTGAGTGCATACAGTTTTTTTTTTATACTAGTCCCCCGTGGGAATCGAACCCACAACCGTGGCGCTGCAAGCGCCATGCTCTACCAACTGAGCTACACGGGACTACAGAGACCTGGCGGTGTGGTACTAAGAAGACAAAGGAACTGATAGTGGACGACAGGAAACGGAGTGCTGAGCCCCTCCCTACCAGGATGCTAAAAGGATTTGGTATCAGCCCTATGATCCTCAAATCTACAGCTGCAACCGAGTATTTTGACTGGCTGCATCACCACTAGGTATGGCGTCTGACAGGAAGGTGCTACAGAGGGTATTGCGTACGGCCCAGTACATCACTGAGGCCGCACTCCCAGCCCTCAGGATCTCGACACCACGTGTGTCTGAAGGCCCTACATATTCATTGACTCAAGCCACTCAAGTCATACTGGCCTCTGATACTCCATAACAGATGGTATGGGTGCACCAAGTCCAGAACCAACAGGACCCTGAATGGCTTCTACTTCCTCCAAGCCATAAAACTGCTGAATGACTACCCTGACCATCTGCATTGACCCTTTTTGCAGTAACCTTTTTGACTTGTCTCATATGCTGCTGCTGCTGTTCCTTGTTATATGTACATATCTCGCTCAATTAGCTAGCAAGAACATGGAAGGGAAGTGTCTCAAGCTAATTTGATGGTTGTGCACACTAAATCTGGTTTACCACTGAATGTTTCAGTGAACGGTAACTAGCTAGCGCAACTCCCACAGATTGATAGGGTCTATAGCTAATCTGACAGATGGCACAGCACAAACTGCATAGAAATACAGATTTGGTGTAGCGGGTTGACCTGTTTCACCAGCTTACCAACTGTTCATAAGTAAGTGAAACTACAAGGTAATGGTGGAAGATGACGCGCATAACTTTAGTTCATGCCAACACGTTTAAAATGCACCTGAAATCAACATTCCCTATTAGTGCCCATCACTAACACTTCACCTGGCTAATGTGTCTTAATTTGTGGTCTAACTCCTGTTGTCCTTGCAGTAAGCAGCATCATATGTGAAGGCTCTGATTCTCAACTACTATGTGGTAAGCTGGTCAACACTACCGTACAGTGTATTCATGTGGAGACGTATGTTAGTCACTAGCCCACACATACAACCAGATTTGGTAATCCTTTTCTTCGTTCTCTTCCTCAGATCGGGGTGAGATCCATATTCAGCGTGCCAACTATGGTCGTCGTCAACACGATGTGTGTTCCATTGGGCGCCCACATAAACAACTCAAAAACACCAACTGCCTCAGCCCATCCACCACAAGCACTATGGCAGAAAGGTACTTAAACCTTTAGTGTGCATATACCTGTAGGCACTCATTGGCTGTGATGCTAGCCTCTACCTGTTTCACACAGGTGTGACGGAGAGCGCCAGTGTATCGTCAAGGTATCCAACTCCGTGTTCGGTGACCCCTGTGTCGGAACCTATAAGTACTTGGATGTGGCTTACACCTGTTACTGAATGTGAGTGTTTAATATGTTCATGCACACATGACTGGGAACTAGAATGCTGGTACTGATGGTTTGTCTTGCAGGATATCTTCCTGGGGAACCTGAAGATGTACAAGGCTTCTGGGATATCTTCATCAGGTTGTGCTGTTTTCTGCCAAATTAACTTCAATGACCTTGTAAACCTGTGTATTTTGTGTAAACATTTCTTAAACAATTTCTGAACTGTGGTTGTTTGTGTGAATTAAATGAAGCGGCTGAAGAAAAGACTTGTTGCCTCTTGTATGTTTCTAAATGTCACAATTGTTACTGACCATGTGTCCATTATTCTCCTTTCAGCTGACTCGTTGGTACCTGCTGTTAACGTGCCTTTGTCTTGATGTTTGTATTCTGTGCCCACCTTTAGGCAGTTGTAGACAAGGGAAATACTCATTGTGATCAGACTTTCCTGACCACCTCAGGCGGCGTGATCTGGATGGTCAAACTATTTATAAATCAATTGTACCTGCCTCTTAAATTACTGACAGGTAGTACCGTTGACTTATGTCAGCAGGCCTCATGGTCCAAATTTGTATGCGTCACCAGCTAATCTGGTCACAAAGCAGACCTGGATGGGTTAGACATTATTATACAATGTGTGGAACCTACAAACGTGATGGGATCAGGTCGAAGTGTAAATTAAGCTAGAGGCTATTTCTGCTCTTAACCTGTTGGGGATGGAGGCGCTGTTTAGACTATTTATGCTAATTTGGCTAATTTTTTAAACGGCTTCCCACAAAATCCTTGATCGTACAATATGCATATTATTATCATTATTGGATAGAAAACAGTCTATAGTTTCTATAGGAGTTGAAATTTTGTCTCTAAGTGGAACAGAGCCCATTCTACAGCAATTTCCCTGACATGGAGTCAGATTTGAGAAATGTTGGCCACTCTTCTGAAGTCAGTTAAAAGGGCACTGTCGTTGCTATGACTATACGGACACTTCTTACGTCTTCCCCTGGATGCCTTTACGTGATGACGATTCCAACGGGGTTGATTGCGCGTTCACAGGCCCTACAAATGAAAAAACCCTGAAGCTAGTCATTCTTTGTGAACTGCGTCATGAGCCTAGAGGACACCGGCGCGCACCTGTTCCAAGCGTTAGTTTAGCCTGTTATATTTCTCCGGTCATCTTTTCACTCGTTATAGGAGTTAAAAACATCATAAGGTAGTTAATTTAAAGCGTTTTATAGCAATTTATATCCGTTTAGTGCGATTTTGGGACATTTATTTTTGCAACGATGTGAAAAGTTGGGCACGCTTTTCAGTTCATCCCGAACGCAGTTGACATTTCCACATGGCAAGAGGACAGCTTTCCACCAAAAGACGATTTCTCCCAAGAAAGGATCCTTTGCCCAAGATACTGATGGAAGAACAGCTCAAAGTAGGACATTTTTATTATGATAAATCGTGTTTCTGTCGAAACATTTTAGTGGCTTAGGACGCCATGTTTTTTGACGTAGCTTCGCTTGGCGCAAACTGTATTGAAAAGTAAGGATAAATTAAAAAATGTAATAACGCAATTGTATTAAGAATTAAATTGTCTATCAATCCCTGTCCACCCTATATTTTTTAGTCACGTTTATGAGTATTTATGTATAAGAGTAGATCACTGTCTAAGTGGCGCAAGGAAATTTTCTGACCAGCTGAGTTACATTTCACATTGTCTAACCATGATTTTGGTGGCTAAATATAAACATTTTCGATCAAACTGTATATGCATGTTGTAATGTGATGTTACAGGAGTGTCATCGGAAGAATTCTGAGAAGGTTAGTGAAAAAATTAATATCTTTTGGCGATGTTGACTTTTATCGCTCACTTTGGCTAGAATCAATGCTGGGCTGCTAATTGCTATGTGCTAAGCTAATATAACGATTTATTGTGTTTTCGCTGTAAGACACTTAGAAAATCTGAAATATTGTCTGTATTCACAGGATCTGTGTCTTTCGATTCGTGTATGCTGTGTATTTTTACGAAATGTTTGATGATTAGTAGTTAGGTAAACACGTTGCTCATTGTAATTATTCTAGTCCATTTGTGATGGTGGGTGCAATTGTAAACTATGCCATCTACCTGAAATATGCACTTTTTTCTAACAAAACCTATCCCATACCATAAATATGTTATCAGACTGTCATCTAATGAGTTTTTTTGTTGGTTAGGGGCTATAAATATCTTAGTTTAGCCGAATTGGTGATGGCTACTGGTGTTGGTGGACAAATAAAAGATGGTGGATTATGCTAATGTGTTTTTAGGTAATAGATGTACATCTTTACATATTGTGTCTTCCCTGTAAAACATTTTAAAAATCGGAAATGTTGACTGGATTCACAAGATCTGTGTCTTTCATTAGCTGTATTGGACTTTAATGTGTGAAAGTTAAATATTTTAAAAAAATATTTCTTTTGAATTTCGCGGCACTGGTTTTTCAGTGGGGGGGGGGGGGGGTGTGCCGCTAGCGCCACGCTGATCCTAGACAGGTTAAACATACTTGCAGGGAAGCTACCCAACTACATCAAATTAGTCATCGAACATCCTCTGATCCAGAGAGACACACAGGTGCAACACCCTGCTCAAAGGCACATCGAGAGATCTCAACACTGTCAAATGTGCCCCCCCCCGAACCACAGTTCCAAGAGCAGCCCCTCAACCATGTGATTCCAGCCAGAGAATATGTAGAATAACATTCCCTACCCTATGCACCACCAACGAACAAGAGAAACAACCATGAAAAACATCCAGGACAATATAACAGCAAGGTCAACAATGTTTGAGGGCATGTACGACACCATGTCCATCTTGGTGCCATTGAATGTATGCCTTTGTTCAAACACATGCATGGCATCAGTTTAACTGTAACAATATAGTCCCTCGGTGTCAATAATGTATTTACCTTTAATATGGAATTTTTGTCTTTCATTCTATCCTTCGCCCAGCAACTCAACTCCCACTTGACTCTATTGGCAACCCTTTTTGGCTTTCTACGCAGCATATCCTTCAACAATACAATTTATTTCTAATTGAATCTACAGACTGAGTTAATATTTTACTAAGCGTTAGTATATTACTATTTCACTGACCTGGTCTCCAGATATCCAACAGTATTTCTAGGGTCAATTTTAGATCAATGTTATGCATTTTCAGCCATTCCTGACCGGCTGCTTGAGGACAATACTGAAATAACTTGTCAATTAACCTGATGAGGACATGGGGCGATGTTGTCACTTTGGGGGAAAAACGTGCCCAATTTAAATGGCCTCGTACTCAATTCTTGCTCGTACAATATGCATATTATTACTATTGGATAGAATACACTAGTTTCTAAAACCGTTTGAATAATATCTGTGAGTGAAACAGAACTCATTTGGCACAAACTTCCTGACCAGGAAGTGGAAAATCTGAAATCGATGCTCTCTTCTGGGTCCTGCCTATAAATGGACATGATATCTATTAGTATACATGCACGTCATACACCTTCCCCTGGATGTCAAGACGCAGTGAGAGAAGAAATTGAGTGTTTATCTTGGTCTGAGATTGAATACATCCTCTTGGAATGACTTGTCACCGATTTCTGGTTTTCAGGAAGGCGCGAGGAGGACAGTGGGATTGCCTTTTGAAAAGCTGTCGTTATAGGCGACTACTATCTCCGGCTTTGATTTTATTTGATACATGTGACCATGTCGTAAAGTATGTTTTCAATATAGTTTAATTAGAATCTTGAAATTTATTCGGGACTTTAGGCGTATTGCGTTCTGTGCCTTAATTCAGAAAGGAGAGCTTCGGGCCACTTGGCCAGTGTGCTTGCTAATTCAAGAGGTAAAAACGACGTTCTAAATCCAAACAACGACTGTTCTGGACAAAGGACTCCTTGTCCAACATTCTGATGGAAGATCACCAAAAGTAAGAAACATTTTATGATGCTATTTCATATATCTGTCGAACTGTGTACTAGTAGTTTTGCGCCCAGGTTTTGGGCACTCGGTCAACATAACGTAAGCCTTATGTGGTAATGAAGTTATTTTTAGAATTCTAACACTGCGATTGCATTAAGAACTAATGGATCTATCATTTCCTATACAAAATGTATTTTTTTGTAATGTTTATGAATAGCTATTTGGTCAGAATAGATGAGTCTAATAGAAATATCCGCACATTCTGGGAAAAGGACGCTACGTTAGCATAATGGATAACCACTGATTTCAGCTCTAAATATGCACATTTTCGAACAAAACATAAGTGTATGTATAACCTGATGTTATAGGACTGTCATCTGAGGAAGGTTTATGAAGGTTAGTGAAAATTAATATCTTTTGCTGGTTTATTCGCTAACGCTAACGTGCCTATTGCTATCTCTAACGTGCCTTGATTAATGTTTGCGGTTTTGTGTAGGCTATTCTATTAAGCTAATATAATGCTATATTGTGTTTTCGCTGTAAAACACTTAAAAAATCGGAAATATTGGCTGGATTCACAAGATGCTTGTCTTTCATTTGCTGTACACAATGCATTTTTCAGAAATTTTTTATGAGTATTTAGGTATTCCACGTTGGTCTCTATAATTACTCTGGCTGCTTTGGTGCAATTTTTGACGGTAGCTGCAATATAAAACTGATTTATACCTGAAATATGCACATTTTTCAAACAAAACATAGATTTATTGTGTAACATGTTATAAGACAGTCATCTGATGAAGTTGTTTCTTGGTTAGTTTGGTTGGTTCTTGGTTAGTTAGATTGCCTTTGTGCATGCTACCTGTGCTGTGAAAAATGTCTGTCCTTTTTTCTATTTGTTGGTGAGCTAACGTAAATATATATTGTGTTTTCCCTGTAAAACATTAAAAAAATCGGACATGTTGGCTGGATTCACAAGATGTGTATCTTTAATTAGCTGTATTGGACTTGTTAATGTGTGAAAGTTAAATATTAAAAAATAATAATAATTGAATTTCGCACTCTGCCTTTTCAGTGGAATGTGGGAGGAGTTCCGCTAGCGGAACCCCGAGGCTAGACAGGTTAATGTGTGAAAGTTAAATATTTCAAAATATTTTCAGTGGGAGGAGGTCCGCTAGCGGAACGCCTGGGCAGACAGGATAAATCTGTATCACCAAAAAATCTGCAGCGCTTTGATTGTATGCCACAAATATTCAGCATTTTATTGGCAAGAATTCTATGAAACTTTAGCTGATAAGCACAAGTTTTTAATCTACGGATACACCCTGTACCATGGAATCAAAAATCTCTTCCCAACAATTTTGCAATCTGTATGGCACTGATGTCAACATCCTGGTCATCAAATGAAACTGTCATACATTCCCATTTATGGTATTTTTTTCCCCTCCAAGTTTTGGTCCTTTATATTTGGCAGACAGACCAGTTCCCTACTTCGTCCTTCTGCCACCTGCCTCCATTTTTGGGGTAATCAATTGGTTATAATCTTGGATTGAGCAGACTTAAATAAAAATAAACAAATGAATTAATATGGATAGGCACATTGTGTCTGGTTTAGCGTCCCAGATAAAGCTAAATATTTTTTACTTAATGATTTGAAAAATGAGTCAGGAGTACAGTCAGTGTCTAAAGTTTTGAGAATGACACAAATATTTTTTTCCACAAAGTTTGCTGCTTCAGAGTCTTTAGATATTTTTGTCAGATGTTACTATGGAATACTGCATTATAATTACAAGCATTTCATAAGTGTCAAAGGCTTTTATTGACAATTACATGAAGTTGATGCAAAGAGTCAATATTTGCAGTGTTGACCCTTCTTTTTCAAGACCTCTGCAATCCACCCTGCAGTCAATTAACTTCTGGGTCTGACTGACTGATGGCAGCCCATTCTTGCGTGATCAATGCTTGGAGTTTGTCAGAATTGGTGGGTTTTTTTTGTCCACCCACCTCTTACGGATTGACCACAAGTTCTCAATGGGATTAAGGTCTGGGGAGTTTCCTGGCCGTTGACCCAAAATATCAATGTTTTGTTCCCTAAGCCACTTAGTTATCACTTTTGCCTTATGGCAAGGTGCTCCATCATGCTGGTAAAGGCATTGTTCGTGACCAAACTGTTCCTGGATGGTTGGGAGTAGTTGCTCTCGGAGGATGTGTTGGTACCATTCTTTATTCATGGCTGTGTTCTTAGGCAAAATTGTGAGTGAGCCCAGAAGCAACCTCACAAATGAATGGTCTCAGGATGCTTTACTGTTGGCATGACACAGGACTGATGGTAGCGCTCACCTTGTCTTCTCCGGACAAGCTTTTTTCCGGATGCCCCAAACAATCGGCTGGTCTTTTTGTGGCAGGGCTGAAATACAGTGGAAATGTTTTTTTCAGATTCCGTCATCGCAAAGAGGGACTTTGCAAATAATTGCAATTCATCTGATCACTCTTCATAACATTCTGGAGTATATGCAAATTGCCATCATACTAACTGAGGCATCACACTTTGTGAATCTTAATATTTGTGTCATTCTCAAAACGTTTGGCTATTACTGTAGGCAGCGAAATAAATAAGTGAGTAAACTGAGATGTGACTAAGTAGTTAATCAGGGCAAATGTTCCATAAATAGACAGGTATTTACCTCTCCATGGTTACAGGATCTTGTCTGTTATCAATTGTAATTTATTGTGTAGGGCTCATTTAATATTTTTTTATATAAATATCAGTTATGCTCATTTTAAAGATACAACTTTTACAATAATATTCAGTTTTTTTTTAAAGATCCAATATGTAACATTGTACACTTATCATAATTAGGTTTTAGTCCAGAGAGTCCAGAAAAGATATCTAGATCTTCTATGAGAATTTACCGGCATCTAGCTTGCGGAACTAATATAAAACTTGAGTCATCGGCATACATGGACACCTTTGTTTTTAAGCCTTGGATTTCAAATCCTCTAATGTTGTTATTTGATCTGATTTTAATAGCTAGCATTTCGATGGCCATAACGAATAGATATGGAATAGATATGGTGGCAGCGGACACCCTTGTTTTTCTCCGCTGACAATTCAAAACTCTCTGAGTTCATAAAATGTTTCTTACTTTTGCTGATCTTTCATCAGAATGTTGGACAAGGTGTCCTTTGTACAGAACAGTTGTTGTTTGGATTTAGAACGGCAACTTTCCCTCTTCATTTAGCAAGCGCGCTAGCCTAGTGGCACAAAGCTCTCCATGTCAACAAACGGAAGAGAACGGAACACGGCAAAACTCCTGAAAAATTTTCAATAATCTGATGAAACTAGATTGAAAAAACATACTTTACGATGAAATGGTGACATGTATCAAATAAAATCAAAGCCGGAGATAATAGTCGCCTATAACGGCAGCTAAACAAAAGGCAATCCCACTGTCCACCTCGCGCTCTTCAGAGTACCGAAAATTTATTTTTTTATTTATTTTATTTATCCGTTATTTTACCAGGTAAGTTGACTGAGAACACGTTCTCATTTGCAGCAACGACCTGGGGATTAGTTACAGGGGAGAGGAGGGGGATGAATGAGCCAATTGTACACTGGGGATTATTAGGTGACCGTGATGGTTGAGGGCCAGATTGGGAATTTAGCCAGGACACCGGGGTTAACACCCCTACTCTTACGACAAGTGCCATGGGATCTTTAATGACCTCAGAGAGTCAGGACACCCGTTTAACGTCCCATCCGAAAGACGGCACCCTACACAGAGCAGTGTCCCCAATCACTGCCCTGGGGCATTGGGATCTTTGTTTAGACCAGAGGAAAGAGTGCCTCCTACTGGCCCTCCAACACCACTTCCAGCAGCATCTGGTCTCCCATCCAGGGACTGACCAGAACCAACCCTGCTTAGCTTCAGAAGCAAGCCAGCAGTGGTATGCAGGGTGGTATGCTGCTGGCAAATGGGGGACACGTCATTCCAAGATGATGTGTTCCATCTCAGACCAAGATAATCACCTCATTTCTTCTCTCACAGCCTCTTGACACCCAGGGGAAGGTGAATAACGTGCATGTATACTAATAGGTCTCGTGCCCATTTATAGGCAGGAAGAAGAACAGAGCATCGATTTCAGACTTTCCACTTCCTGGGCAGGAAATGTGCTGCAGAATGAGTTCTGTTTCACTCAGAGAAATAATTCAAACGGTTTTAGAAACTAGATAGTGTTTTCTATCCAATAGTAATAATAATATGCATATTGTATGAGCAAGAATTGAGTACGAGGCCGTTTGAAATGGGCACCTTTTATCTGGCTACTCAATACTGCCCCTTGCAGCCCAAACAGGTTAATCATGTTTACAGTAGAGTACCTGTACTGGGGATCTGTGGTCAATAAACTGCCTTCAAGCGCAGGGGTCTCCCTTCACAGGAGTGGCAAATGGGATCATATAAATGCACAAAATCACTCGGACCAGCCTTTCCGGACCGTGGCGGTGAAGCCTGATAAGTGCAACACCCAAAGGGCTCGCACGTTGAAGGGCTAGGCACCTGTCCAGCAGCCCTGAGAATCGACAGTTGAGAGGAAGAGGACATACGCTCAGCCACCAGAACAACACATTATGGGGATCTGACCATAGAGAATGATAATCACAGTATATCATCTTTATATGTGTCCCAATATGGTGTCCGTGAGCCCACGGGCAGCTCCATTCCAATCAAATAACAAATGTAATTACATTAGAGACAATCGAGACGATATTCATTTTATTAAATTAGACAATTTTCTTCTATAATTTCATGATTTGGCAAAGACACTAAAAGGATGCAGAGCGCAACAGAGTGTTTTGTTTGAAAAGGGACTGTATGAAGCAAAATCTGGCAATTTACTGCCACCAACAGTTATCTTCTTATGGATAGGGGGCAGCATTTTCACATTTGGATGAAAAGCGTGCCCAGAGTAAACTGCCTCCTACTCAGTCCCAGATATTAATATATGCATATTATTAGTAGTATTGGATAGAACACACTCTGAAGATTCTAAATCTGTTTGAATGATGTCTGTGAGTATAACAGAACTCATATGGCAGGCAAAAACCTGAGAAAAAATACAACCAGGAAGTGGGGAATCTGAGGTTTGTAGTTTTTCAACTCAGCCCCAATTGAATAAACAGCAGGATATGGGTCATCTTGCACTTCCTAAGGCTTCCACTAGATGTCAACAGTCGTTAGAACGTTGTTTCATGCTTCTAATGTGAAGGGGGGCTGAATGGGAGGGGAATGAGTCAGAGGTCTACCAGCAGCCTCGGTCTCATGATGCGCGGTCAGAAGAAAGTTACCTCTCGTTCCATTGCTTTTCTACAGACAAATTAATTCTCCGGTTGGGACATTATTGAACATCTATGATAAAAACACCCTAAAGATTGATTCTATACATCGTTTGATTTGTTTCTACGACCAATATTATAACTTTTTGGAATTTTCGTCCGACATTTCCGCTGGACTTGCCCACGCCTCGTGAGTTTCGATTTGTTTACTAAACGCCCTAACAAAAGGAGGAATTTGGACATAAATGATGGACTTTATGGAACAAATCAAACATTTATTGTCGAACTGGGATTCCTGAGAGTGCATTCTGACGAAGATCATCAAAGGTAAGTGAATATTTATAATGCTATTTCTGACTTATGTTGACTCCATCATGGCGGATATCTTCTTGGGTTGTGATTGTCACTGAGAGCCGTACTCAGATTATTGCATGGTTTGCTTCTTCCGTAAAGTTTTTTTGAAATCTGACACAGCGGTTGCATTAAGGAGAAGTATATCTTTAAATCTGTGAATGACACTTGTATCTTTTATTAATGTTTATTATGAGTTTTTCTGTGATTTGATGTGGCTCTGTGCAAATTCACGGGATGTTTTGGAGTCAAAGCCAAATGTAAACTGAGGTTTTTGGATATAAATATGAACTTGATCGAACAAAACATATATGTATTGTGTAACATGTTGTCCCAGGAGTGTCATCTGATGAAGAATATCAAAGGTTAGTGATTCATTTGATCAATATTTCTGCTTTTTGTGACTCCTCTCTTTGCTTGGAAAATCACTGTCTGCTTTCTGTGACTAGTTAATGACCTAACATAATGATATGCTCTGCTTTCGCAGAAAAGCTTTTTTGAAATTGGACACTGTAGTTGGTTTAAAATACCATTTCTATTGAATAGACTCTACAGACTTAAACCGTTATTAGTAATTGATCTCCAACAGTATATCTAGGGTCAATATTAGATCAATGTTTTGCATTTTCAGCTATTCCTGAGAACCTACTTGAGGGCAATACTAAAATAAATGGTCAATTGATTCTGTATTCTCACAACAAAATTTGCATTAGCTGAAAAGCACAAGTCTTGAATCATCTTATACACCCTGTACCATGGAATCGGTAAATCAAAAATCTCTTCCCAACAATTTTGCAATATGTATGGCACATATCAACATCCTGGTCCTCAAATGATACTGGTATACATTCCTATTTTTATTCCGCTGCAAATTTTGATCCTTCAAATTGGGCAGACAGACCACTTCCCTGCCTCCTTCTGCTGCCACCTGCCTCCATTGTTGGTGTAATGCTGTAATCAATTGGTTATAATCTTGGACTGAGCAGACCTTTCCATCTATTTCTGATAACTCTATAAAAGACAACTCACCTATTCCAATTTACAATATCATTTAATAACAAAATTCCCCTTTCAAACTGTTTCCTGGAAAATACAGGTATTTTATCAACCAGCGCATTTAAATTCAGCATTAATATTTATTCTATCTTTTCAGGTGGATGACATTTAAATTGTAGCCAGCTCTGCAATGCTTGTTTGAAAAAGAGAGATACTTAGAAAAAGGTATCATTTGCAATCAATCAAAAATCAAACATCGAAATCTGTACACAGGCAAAAGGGCTATTTAACAGTGGATCAACTTTTCTTAGTATTTTACTTGAGAACCATTTAGGGTTCAAATAAATCTTTTGACTAAGTGAAGATTTTAGAGATGTTAGTGCTTTTATATTTAATAATCTCACAACACCCAAATCATATTCATTATAGCTAGGCCTGCATACCACCTCATTCATCCCCCCTCTTCTCCCCTGTAACTATTCCCCAGGTTGTTGCTGTAAATGAGTATGTGTTCTCAGACAACTTACCTGTTTAAATACAAATATACAAATGGATAAATATAGATAGGCACACTGTATCTTGTCATAATTAGGTTTTAGTCCAGAAAAGTTATCTAGATCTTCAATGAGACATTACAGGGATCTAGCTAGCAGACTAAATATAAAACTTGAGTAATCGGCATACATGGACACCTTTGTTTCTAAGCCTTGGATTTCTAATCCTCTAATGTTGTTATTTGATATGATTTAATAGCTGGCATTTTGATGGCCATAACGAATAGATATGGTGACAGCGGACACCCTTGTTTAACTCTTCAAAACTCTCTGAGAAGTAGCCGCTATTTACTATTTTACACCTGAGGTTGCTATCCAGTACTTTTACCCATTTCTAAGAGAATCACCGAAATTGTAAACATCCAGGCATTTTATGAATACATTTCTAGCACGTAATTGCCTGTAGACCCTGTCACATACGTCTATTGTCTGGGCCATTGAATTGCGACTCCATTTTGTCCCTATACTGACATTCTGCTTGTTTGATTGCCTTGTGGAGGGAATAACTACACTGTTTATATTCAGCTATATTCCCCGACCTCTTTCCATGTTTGAATGCGGTGGTTTGCGCTTTCAGTTTTGCGCGAATGCTGCCTTCTATCCACAGTTTCTGGTTGGGGTAGGTTTTAATAGTAACACTGTGTACAACCTCTCCAATGCACATTCTAATAAGTTCACTCACAGAGTCGGCGTATAAATCGATTTTATTGTCTGAGGCTTCCCGGAATATTTTCCAGTCCACGTGATCAAAACAATCTTGAAGTGTCGATTCCGATGGGTCAGACCATCGTTGAATGGTTTTAGTCACGGGTACATCCTGCTTGAGTTTCTGCCTATAGGGCGGTATGAGCAAGATGGAGTCGTGTTTGGATTTGCTGAAAGGAGGGCGGGGGAGGGCCTTGTATGCATCGCGGAAGTTAGATTAACAGTGGTTGAGTGTTTTGCTTGAGCAGGTACGAAAGTCAATGTGCTGGTAAAATTGAGGTATACTTGTTCTCAAAATAGCTTTCCTAACATCCCCAGCTTCAATAAATCAGCCTGAGGATATATGGTTTCCGGGGGAAGGGGGGGGTATATACGGCCGTGACTATAATCAAAGAGAATTGTCTTGGGAGATAATGCGATCGGCATTTGACTGTAAGGATTTCTAGGTCAGGTGAACAAAAGGACTTGAGTTACTGTATGTTCAGAAACCACCACCCTTCCACTTACCAGAGAGATGGTTTTTTTCTGTCGGCGCGAAGCATGACGAAACCCGACAGCTGTATCGACTCTGACAACATATCCCGAGTGAGCAATGTTTCCATGAAACATAGCATGTTACAATCTCTGATGTCTCTCTGGAAGGCAACTCGTGCCCTAATTTCGTCCACAAATTATTACTTAATTTCCAACGGACGTGAAACGAGGCGACCATCTCTGTCTGTGCCAACTTTTGATCATTTAGCTTCCTCCTTTAAAATATAATTTGGAGAATCACAGGTAACTTTATTTTTGTAATAGATTACATTAGATGGTTCTAAAATAAGTTCATCCATTTCTTTTTGTTTTTCCTCTAACTTATTTTTTATCTGTAGTTTTTTTTTTGCTTCCTGTACGATTAGAGAATGTATTTCCCTTGTTAGTCCTGTCTCTTTAGCCAGAAACTGCTTTTTAATTGTTGTTGAAAATTGAAGTGAATAACCTCTGAAGGTACATTTTAAAGGTATTCCAAACAATAAGGGGATTTGCTGAACTTATGTTGTACTGGAAAAATTCAATTATAAATTATTTTGTCTAAGTTAAAAATAAATTGTCACCCAGTAAACTTTGATTACATGTCCAATATCCCCATCGGCGTGGACATTCCGTAAGAGTTATGTGAAACTCCAATTAGATGTTGATCCGATCACATTCAGTCTCCTATTGTCCATTGGTTTGATTTGGGATGAGCACAGCAGTACCACAACGACAGTACCACGGGACATATTAATGATGGTATAATTAAATAAAAAATTAACTATGTGGATCACGTCGCCATTTCCAGGTTGCTGATATTCTGTTTCGCCTAATTTAAGTTTGACAAAAGTATAGTGTCGCATCATTGTACCATCTAAACTGCAGTGAAATATATTTTCAGACCAAAAAGTACTATTTTCAGCTGTTGAACACTGGTGTACAACAATGTAACTCAGCATTGAAATAGCGCATTACAGATCTACCACTTTGACTTGATTTCAATGAGGGATAGATCAATGTTGGTGTATTGCCAAAATGTGTGGGACAGTGCCAGAGATACCTTTGAGGAGATGGGGAAACTCCATTGGCATCATATTAATGCCCATTTTGTATGTTGCCCATACGTTGTCAATGGGCTGCGCAGTGCGTTCTGGACTATTCTGGAACAGGGAGAGCTCTTCAAGGAGTGAATGGGAATCAATTGGGCGCTAGCTCAAAACCCCAACTTTAGCATGAATTCCGTGAACAAGTGCAAAATTGTAACTTTGATCCGAGATGTTTGATAATATCGTATTGCTTTGGAATAGTGACATGATCTACTTTTGAGGAAAATAGGCAGGTTACTCGACTTTGAGAAGGCATTGCGCGATGATTAGCTTAGCAACCGTGTGACGCATTATGCCAACGTGAATGTGATTCGTCAAAAGTTTGTGGGGCGTTATACGTTTCTCCATTCATTGGCCAATGGGAGTTTATCTCCTACTGTTCTTTAAAAATGTAAGGGAAGTCCCCCCCCAATTGTACAAAATAACATGGCAAGTTATTGGCACCGGGCGCAGCATATGCACGATGGACAAATACACTATTTCTGGAGGTGTTTCATCCAAAGTTGATGGCAAATGCATGCTGCAAATGAGCTGTGTAACACTCCAAAATTCCTATAGTGGGCGAGTGTGTTCTAAATTTTTCATAGGCCTTTTGTAACGCAAGTCAAGACCCAAGAGTAAAATTTTGAAATTTTGAAAGTTTTGGCAAAAACTTATCACCCCCTTAAAAAAGTGCCAATTGCAAATGTAACGTGCATTCTTTAAATACTTTAGAAATACAAAAGTGAACGTCCTGATGACCTCAGGATGGCCAGGCAGTGATAATGGTTCCTCTCCATCGCTCGTTGTGTGAAATTTCATCATGTCGATTTTGGTGATGGTACCCTCCCGTTGAAACAAATTGCAAATGCACAAAAGTCAACAAGCAAGTCAACTAGCAAGTGTCAACAAAAGTCAACTAGCAAGTGTCCATCAGTCAATTGGAGAGTTTCAGACACCAAACTCACTTTTTCCAACTCCTTTAGAAGCCAACTATAACATATTTCAGAGCAGGCCCAAAATTCACAGCGCCTTCCATTTAAACCATAATAAAACAAATAATACGTAGTTATGTTCTAGCTGCGGATCCAGTTCTCACATTGTGTTTAGCCCTATGTGAGGCGACCTCGAATACCAAGTTTCGGCTCGATAGGTCATTCGGTGCCTGAGAAATACCTTAATTGGTGCTGAAAATCCACTTTTTTCATTGCCTTGCTACGCGGTCCTTGAACGAGCAATCAAAAAGGCTCGTTGG
Source organism: Salvelinus fontinalis (assembly GCF_029448725.1). NCBI lineage: Eukaryota > Metazoa > Chordata > Actinopteri > Salmoniformes > Salmonidae > Salvelinus > Salvelinus fontinalis. The sequence continues at coordinate 102,298 of NW_026600605.1, read as the reverse complement.
GGTCTGTCTCTATGGGCCGAGCCGGTTTCTATGCACCTAGTCTTGAGACTCTGGGACTTTTCTAAATGTCGTCAGTTTCGTTGAGATGAAAAGGAATTGAAAACATAGCCAATACACAAGGCTGTTTATCGGTCTGAGAACCTTCTAGAGCCACATAACTCACCATGCACAATCAACCTGAGGTCTAGAACAGGTTTGTAAAGTTTCAGAACTCTAGGTCTGACGGTTCTTTAACCTCTACAGAGTACCTAACCCGGATCCGGGAGCACCCCCCCCCCCCCACACACTGATTAGCATCGCTAGCATAGCGTCACAATTAAATAGTAGCATCTAAATATCATTAAATCACAAGTCCAAGACACCCAATGAAAGACACAGATCTTGTGAATAAAACCACCATTTCAGGTTTTTTAAATGTTTTACAGGGAAGACAAAATATGTAAATCTATTAGCTAAACACGTTAGCAAAAGACACCATTTTCTTACTCCAACAGTTTCTTACTCCATCAGGTGCTATCACCAATTCGGCTAAACTAAGATATTGATAGCCACAAACCAACAAACAAATTTATAAGATGACAGTCTGATAACATATTTATGGTATAGCATAGTTTTTTTTTTTTAAATGTGCATTTTTCAGGTATAAATCACAGTTCTACATTGCAGCTGCAATCTGATATAGTGCTGATGCAGCTAGAACAATTACAGAGACCAACGTTATATAACTAATTACTTGTCTTAAAACATTTCAGAAAAAATACACAGCGTACAGACATTGAAAGCCCAACATCTGGTGAATCCAAACAATATTTCAGATTTTTTAAATGTTTTATAGCGAAAACAAAATGTATCGCTAATTAGCATAACCAGGCCAGCCAGAACCGGCTGGACGCGCCCGACCAGTTCACATGCACGACAGATATATGAAATAACATCGTAAATTGGGTCTTACTATTGCTGGTCTTTCATCAGAATGTTGATCAAGGTGTCCTTAGTCCTGATGAGTCGTTCAATCCATTCACAATGGCAACCTCCCCTCTTCATTTAGCCTGGTACTGGTCGACTGGCACGGTCAATTCCCAAAGTTAAAAAACTCAAAGAACGGAACACGGCAAAACTCCCGAAAAAATTCTAATAATCTGATTAAACTATATTGAAAAAACATACATTACGGTGATATGGTCACATGTAGCAAACAAACTTCGACACGGAGATAGTTTTCATCCGTAACGTCAGCATAACAAAAGACAATGCCACCTCTGAAAACGCGCATCTCAGAAACCGGAAGTTGTCGGTCACGCTAAAGAAATAAGTCTTATTTCACGTCAGTACAAGATAAACAAAAAATTTCTCCTCTGACGTCTTCCAAACACCCATAGGAAGAAGTAGGAAGTGTCATTCGGGTCATAGGTGGCGTGACCATATATAGGCAGAGCTTTGAAGCGAGCATACACATCTTGCAATCTTTTTCAGGCTCAGGGAAAGTGCTGTGAAATGACCTGTGTTTGACTCAGAGACTCAATTGGAACGGTTTTAGAAACCATAGCTTGTTTTCTATCCAATGCTATATGGTTATATGCATATAGTAACAGCAATAATTGAATAAGAGGCAGTTTAGTCTGTAGAGGCAATTATGCTAATGCGAAATAGCACCCCCTGTATTCTCAAGAAGTTAAAAGTTGGAACAAAAGTAATTACCACAGGCACTGTCTGCCTCTTAGCCCCTCAGTGTGTCCCTCCATCATTTCTGTTTGGGTGTGTAAATTTTTCTTTGAAATCTGATGGGACTAATGACTGATTTACAGTTCAGGAGGGTTGCCTAATCACAAATATGAAGTTTTGGAAAGATTTGACATTTTTAACCCTTCAAAACAGCCCATTTGACACCAATTATGGCACTTCCGGTTGGCACAGGAAGCTGAAAGTAAACACATATTCTCACTGGAGCATGCTGTTAGAGAATCCTGAGTTTTAAGTCTATATGTTAAAAATTGACTGATTTACATAGGGCTGAATGCACTATTTCTCTCAAATTGCAGGTTGGGTATTGCAAAGACTTTTAGGGTGATTTTCACCACTTCCGGTTGCTCCAGGAAGCTTAGAATCGACACAGGTAGACCTCATGTTGGCCTGATGGACTGTCATCAAAGACAGGATCATAAGACATTCATAACCCACAAAGGCTTCAGGTTGAATTTAGGGGAGCAGTCAATGTATTCCTATGGAGCGAAATGTCATTGTAAACTGTTTGATGTAAACACCTTCTTTTAACTGTGAAGGGTTAATGCCACAAGGTCAAAGTTAGGCTTGCACAGATCGGGAGGACCTTAAGAACATTCCTGAGGTGAAATTGTGTTTCTAACCTTAACGGTTCTCTCTCTGTCTCCCAAAAGCAAATGAAATTGACATTGAGGTCAAAAGGTCATTTGTGTCCGTTCTCTTGTAACGGTCGCTGCGCTCAGACCGAGCGAGCTACGGTCAAGCGGGGCATCCCGTTGAACTCGGCACGGCCTGGAGAATATGGGGATGTCATTTTAGTGGTGATTTCAGAATGCTATTTCGGTGCATTCATGGAAGGCGCCGTGAATTTCGGGCCTGCTCTGAAATATGTGATAGTTGGCTTCTAAAGGAGTTGGAATAAGTGAGTTTGGAGTCAGATGGTATCAGTTTGGTGTCTGAAAATATCCAATTGACTGATGGACACTTGCTAGTTGACTTTTGTTGACACTTGCTAGTTGACTTGCTAGTCGACTTTTGTACATTTGCAATATGTTTCAACGCGGGGGTACCATCACAAAAAGCGACATGATGAAATTTCACGCAACGAGCGATGGAGAGGAACCACTATCACTGCCCGGCCATCCTGAGGTCATCAGGACGTTGACTTTTGTATTTCTAAAGTATTTAAAGAATGCACGTTACATTTGCAATATGAAAAACATCACATCATATTGCAAATGTAACGTGCATTTGCAATATGAAAAACATCCCATCATATTGCAAATGTAACTTGCATTCTCTTAAATACTTTAGAAATGCAAAAGTCAACGTCCTGATGACCTCAGGATGGCCGGGCAGTGATAGTGGTTCCTCTCCATCGCTCGTTGCGTGAAATTTCATAATGCCAATTTTGGTGATGGTACCCTCCCGTTGAAACATATTGCAAATGTACAAAAGTCAACTAGCAAGTTAGTGTCCATCAGTCAATTGGATATTGTTAGACACCAAACTGATACCATCTGACTCCAAACTCACTTTTTCCAACTCCTTTAGAAGCCAACTATAACATATTTCAGAGCAGGCCCAAAATTCACAGCGCCTTCTCTTTAACTTCTACCGACTCAGAAACCCGGATCCGGGAGCACCCCCACCTCCCCCACTAGTAAAAAAGCTGAATAGCATAGCTAGCATAGCGTCACAATTAAATAGTAGCATCTAAATATCATTCAATCACAAGTCCAAGATACCAGATGAAAGATCCACTTCTTGTGAATCCAGCAATCATTTCTGATTTGTAAAATGTTTTACAGGGAAGACACAATATGTAAATCTATTAGCTAACCACGTTAGCAAAAATCACCATTTTTCTTTGTCCACCATTTTTTCTCACCACCAGTAGCTATCACCAATTCGGCCAAATAAAGATATTGATAGCCACTAACCAAGAAAAAACCTCATCAGATGACAGTCTGATAACATATTTATTGTATAGGATAGGTTTTGTTAGAAAAATGTGCATATTTCAGGTATAAATCATAGTTTACAATTGCACCCACCATCACAACTCGACTAGAATAAATACAGAGAGCAACGTGTATTACCTAATTACTAATCATAAAACATTTCTTAAAAATACACAGCGTACACTAATTGAAAGACACAGATCCTGTGAATCCAGACAATATTTCAGATTTTCTAAGTGTCTTACAGCGAAAACACAATAAATCGTTATATTAGCATAGCACATGTGCAAACATTACCCCAGCATTGATTCACGGCAAAAGGAGCGATAGCATTATCACCACTAAAATGTATTAATTTTTTCACTAACCTTCTCAGAATTCTTCAGATGACACTCCTGTAACATCATATTACAACATACATAGAGTTTGTTCGAAAATTTTGGGAAATTATGTAGTAATTTGTGGATGAAATTAGGGCACGAGTTGCCTTCCAGAGAGACATCAGAGATATTAACATTCTATGTTTCACGGAAACATTGCTCATTCAGGATACTTTGTCAGAGTCGATACAGCCATCGGGTTTCTTCATGCGTCACGCCGACAGAAAAAAACATCTCTCTGGTAAGTGGAAGGGCGGTGGTTTATGAACATACAGTAACTCAAGTCCTTTTGTTCACCTGACCTAGAAATCCTTACAGTCAAATGCCGACCGCTTTATCTCCCAAGACAATTCTCTTTGATTATAGTCACGGCCGTGTATACTCCCCCCTTCCCCCGGAAACCATATATCCTTAGGCTGATTTACTGAAGCTGGGGATGTTAAGAAAGCTATTTTGAGAACAAGAATACCTCAATTTTACCAGCACATTGACTTTCGTACCTGCTCGAGCAAAACGCCTCGACCCCTGTTAATCTAACTTCCGCGTTGCATACAAGGCCCTCCCCCGCCCTCCTTTCAGCAAATCCAACCACGACTCCATCTTGTTCATACCGCTCTATAGGCAGAAACTCAAGCAGGATGTACCCGTGACTAAAACCATTCAACGCTCATCTGATCCATCGGAATCGACGCTTCAAGATTGTTTTGATCACGTGGACTGGAAAATATTCCAGGAAGCCTCAGACAATAAAATCGATTTATACGCCGACTCTGTGAGTGAACTTATTAGAATGTGCATTGGAGAGGTTGTACACAGTGTTACTATTAAAACCTACCCCAACCAGAAACTGTGGATAGAAGGCAGCATTCGCGCAAAACTGAAAGCGCAAACCACCGCATTCAACCATGGAAAGAGGTCGGGGAATATAGCTGAATATAAACAGTGTAGTTATTCCCTCCACAAGGCAATCAAACAAGCAGAATGTCAGTATAGGGACAAAATGGAGTCGCAATTCAATGCCCCAGGCAAGAGACGTATGTGACAGGGTCTACAGGCAATTACGTACTAGAAATGTATTCATAAAATGCCTGGATGTTTATAATTTCGGTGATTCTCTTAGAAATGGGTAAAAGTAATGGATAGCAACCTCAGGTGTAAAATAGTAAATAGCGGCTACTTCTCAGAGAGTTTTGAAGAGTTAAACAAGGGTGTCCGCTGTCACCATATCTATTCGTTATGGCCATCAAAATGCCAGCTATTAAATCATATCAAATAACAACATTAGAGGATTAGAAATCCAAGGCTTAGAAACAAAGGTGTCCATGTATGCCGATTACTCAAGTTTTATATTTAGTCTGCTAGCTAGATCCCTGTAATGTCTCATTGAAGATCTAGATAACTTTTCTGGACTGTCTGGACTAAAACCTAATTATGACAAGATACAGTGTGCCTATCTATATTTATCCATTTGTATATTTGTATTTAAACAGGTAAGTTGTCTGAGAACACATACTCATTTACAGCAACAACCTGGGGAATAGTTACAGGGGAGAAGAGGGGGGATGAATGAGGTGGTATGCAGGCCTAGCTATAATGAATATGATTTGGGTGTTGTGAGATTATTAAATATAAAAGCACTAACATGTCTAAAATCTTCACTTAGTCAAAAGATGTATTTGAACCCAAAATGGTTCTCAAGTAAAATACTAAGAAACATTGATCCACTTAAATAGCCCTTTTGCCTGTGTACAGATTTCGATGTTTGATTTTTGATTGCAAATGATACCTTTTTCTAAGTATCTCTCTTTTTCAAACAAGCATTGCAGAGCTGGCTACAATTTAAATGTCATCCACCTGAAAAGATAGAATAAATATTAATGCTGAATTTAAATGCGCTGGTTGATAAAATACCTGTATTTTACAGGAAACAGTTTGAAAGGGGAATTTTGTTATTAAATGATATTGTAAATTGGAATAGGTGAGTTGTCTTTTATAGAGTTATCAGAAATATATGGAAAGGTCTGCTCAGTCCAAGATTATAACCAATTGATTACAGCATTACACCAAAAATGGAGGCAGGTGGCAGCAGAAGGAGGCAGGGAAGTGGTCTGTCTGCCCAATTTAAAGGATCAAAATTTGCAGCGGAATAAAAATAGGAATGTATACCAGTATCATTTGAGGACCAGGATGTTGATATGTGCCATACATATTGCAAAATTGTTGGGAAGAGATTTTTTATTTACCGATTCCATGGTACAGGGTGTATGAGATGATTCAAGACTTGTGCTTTTCAGCTAATGCAAATTTTGTTGTGAGAATACAGAATCAATTGACCATTTATTTTAGTATTGCCCTCAAGTAGGTTCTCAGGAATAGCTGAAAATGCAAAACATTGATCTAAAATTGACCCTAGATATACTGTTGGAGATCAATTACTAATAACGGTTTTCAAGTCTGTAGAGTCTATTCAATAGAAATGGTATTTTAATCACAGCATAGTTGAAATATACATGCTGCGTAGAAATCCAAAGTGTGTGGCCAGCAGAGACAGGTGGGATGGGCTAAGGGAAGTGGAGGGTTGGGATGTGGGGGTGGAGTTGCTGGGTGAAGGATAGAATGAGATGTAAAATAAATTCCAGATAAAACATACATTTGAATGACACTGAGGGGCTGTGTTGATACAGTTGAGGCTTATGCCATGAAGGTGTTTGTACAAATGCATACTACTTCAAATGCTCAGATGGACATGGTGCCATACATGCACTCAAACATTGTTGGCCTGGCTGTTTCTCTTATTTGGTGGTGCATGGGGTAGGGAATGGATTTCTTTTATGTCTCAGGTTGGAATGTGATGGTTGAGGGGCAGCTCTTGGATGGCTGTATCGGTCAGGTCCCCCTTTGACATTGTGGGAGATTTGTTGACGTGCGTCTCTGGATAAGAAGCTGTTAGACTAATGTGATGTAGTTGGGCAGCTTCACTGCAAGTATGTTTATTAAGAGAAGAAATAGTCTAGCTGAATTTACACAGTAACATTTGGTTCATGATCCAACCACTTAACTATCAATGTTTGTAGGGTCTACACATTGTATAAAAATGTCTCACGCATCCAGGTCTGCTTTGTGACCAGATTAGCTGATGATTAATTACAAATTAGGACCATTAAGGCTGCTGATTTCAGAAGTACTACCTGTCAATGATTTGAGGATCAGGTTCAATTGATTAAAATCTAGTTTGACCATCCAGATCACACCGCCTGAGGTGGTCAGGAAAGTGATCACAATGAGTATTAAACTTGTCTACAACTGCCTAAAGGTGGGCACAGATTACAGACAGCAAGACAAAGGCACGTTAGCCCCAGGTACAAATGAGACGGTGAACACCGTGTAAGAGAGAATACCAGACACATGGTAAGTAATATTGATGTGACATTTAGTAATATACAAGAGTCAACCAGTATCGTCTTCCAGCCACTTCATTTTATTCAGAGATTGTTTAAGAAATGTTTCAGCACAAAATGCACAGGTTTACAATGGTCACTGAAGTTGGTTTGGCGGTTGGAGGAAAAAACAGCACGACCCGATGAAAATGTCCCCAGAAGCCTTGTACATCTTCAGGTTCCCCAGGAAGATATCCTGCAAGACAAACCATCAGTACCAGCATTCTAGTTCCCAGTCATGTGTGCATGAACATATTCAACACTCACATTCAGTAACAGGTGTAAGCCACATCCAAGTACTTATAGGTTCCGACACAGGGGTCACCGAACACGGAGTTGGATACCTTGACGATACACTGGCGCTCTCCGTCACACCTGTGTGAAACAGGTAGAGGTTAACATCACAGCCAATGAGTGCCTACAGGTATATGCACACTAAAGGTTTCAGTACCTTTCTGCCATAGTGCTGGTGGTGGATGGGCTGAGGCAGTTGGTGTTTTTGAGTTGTTTATGTGGGCGCCCAATGGAACACACATCGTGTTGACGACGACCATAGTTGGCACGCTGAATATGGATCTCACCCCGATCTGAGGAAGAGAACGAAGAAAAGGATTACCAAATCTGGTAGTATGTGTGGGCTAGTGACTAACATACGTCTCCACATGAATACACTGTACGGTAGTGTTGACCAGCTTACCACATAGTAGTTGAGAATCAGAGCCTTCACATATGATGCTGCTTACTGCAAGGACAACACAGGAGTTACACAGCACTGGCCAGACATACATTAGCCTGGTGAAGTGTTAGTGATGGGCACTAATAAGGTACGTTGATTTCAGGTGCATTTTAAGCATGAACTAAACTATATAAAGTTAAGTGTGTCATCTTCCCCCGTTATTACCTTGTAGCTTAAATCCCTTATGAACAGTTCAAAATACTTACATGAAGCAAACTGGCTGGCTAGACCTAAACTGGTGAAAAATTTGTCAACCCGCTACACCAAATACATCTTTCTATGCAGTTTGTGCTGTGACATCTGTCAGATTAGCTATAAGCCCTACAAAGCTGTTGGAGTTGTGCTACCTAGTTACCGTTCACTGAAACATGTTCAGTTGTAAATCAGATTAAGTGTGCACAAGCATTAAATGAGCTTAAGCCACTTCCCTGCCATGTTCTTCCTGGCTAAATGATCTAGATACATACAAGGAACAGCAGCATAGTCAAAGATGTTACTGCAAAAAGGGTCAATGCAGATGGTCGGGGTAGTCATTCAGCAGTTTTATGGCTTGGGGGAAGTAGAAGCCGTTCAGGGTTCTGTTGGTTCCAGACTTGGTGCATCCGTACCATTTTTCATGGAATAGTAGAGACCAGTATGACTTGGGTGGCTCGAGTCTGTATGTAGGGCCTTCAGACACGTGGTGTCGAGATCCTGATGGCAGGGAGCCCAGCCTGAGTGATGATAGTGTGTACGGCCCGGTACCTCTGTAACACCTTGCAGTCAGATGCCATACTTAGTGGTGATGCAGCCAGTCAAATCTCTCAATGGTGCAGCTGTAGAATTGAGGTTCGGAGGGCTGATACCAAATATTTCTAGCCTCCTGGTAGGGAGGGGCTCGGCCCTCCGTTTCCGGTAGTCCACTATCAGTTCCTTTGTCGTCTTGGCACCTCACTTCCAGGTCCCTGACCTCCCTATAGGCTACGCTGACTAAAGTTGTTGCAGGCTACATTTTTCAATAACCACAGCTTGTTGGCTAGCTAGGGTTAGTTAGCAGGTGAGGGTGGTTTACACGTGGATAAACACATGCATGTATGAAACCCCTTTTGGCCATAAGAAAACATTGAATAAAACATAGTTAGCAAGCTGGAACCAACCTATTCTATTCCTTTTCTAACTATCAGCATAGTACACTCTTTTACAAAATAGTAAAGTGGGTAGGAGTATTAAACAATATCCCAACATGCCACAGTCATACCAATAGTAAGTTGCATCTAATTATGGATATTGGTGCCCACCACTAAGTATTATTAGCACACATTCAGAGACTGACTTGTTTCTTGCTGTTGGACACAGGAGTATTTGATGTCCAGGTACTTGTAAGTCCCGACACAGGGGTCTCCAAAAACGAAATTGGATGCCGGCACAACACACTCGCTCTTCCCACCGCACCTGTGTGTTTCAAAGACAGGCAGAGGTCATGAGTTCCTACAGGTACACACTACAGGTTCCAGTACCTTTCTGCCATCTTGCTGGTGGTGGATTGGCTGAGGCAGTTGGTGTCGGTGAGTTGGTTATCGGGGCGCCCAATGGAACACATATCGTGTTGACGACGACCATAGTTGGCACGCTTGATTTGAATTTTACCTCCATCTGTGGGAGATGGGGAAGAGAGAATGAAAAGGAGAAAGGTGAGGGACAAAGGAGAGCCAAGTCTGGGTCTCTATGGTGTGGGCTAGTGACGCTAATCTACAGTAGAAACTATCATAGGTGGTCAGTGAGTATACTGTTCAGCAGTGTGGACTAGCTTACCACATTGCAGTAAAGCATCAGAGCCTTCACACGTGATGCTGATTGCTGCCAGGACAAATAAACAGGAATTACACACTACTCACATTAGCTTGGTTAAGTAGCATCATCATTATTACATACAGTACCTCCATCTGTTAGTGTACAGCAAGCTGCAGCCAGCACTGAAACAACATCACACAGCTAGTTCAGCAACATTCAACAGCATATGCACTTGGACCATGAAGCTAGAATTCAGCATTGGTCTCTATACTCCAGCATTTCAGTTATACTTAGTGTATGATAGTCAAGTTGAGCATTTGGTCTCTTATTCCAGGCACACAATGTGACATTTGTTATATGACTTTGTTTTGAATAGTTTTTTGCCCAATAGGAACTGAATGTCCCCCAAATCATATGACATGTACTTCTGTTACAAACATTTTGGTCATATATATTTAAATTCTAATCTTCATCACATACAGAGTTTGTATACTCACATGTGACCACCGTCAGTCTGAACATGCTCATGATTCCAGGTACAGAAGTGGTAGTAACAGAGAAAATGCAACTGATGATATCTCGACTAAATACACCTGGTATTTATGTTATGTGACATGTCCTAATTAAACCAGGTGTATCTATTTGTCTCCAGGTGCACCTCATTGCAATTAGGGGCCGGCGTTTGCCGGTCTTTACCTGGCTATTGGGTCAGTCTCATGGAGTTAGATAGAGGACTCTAGGTGGATAAAATCCATTTTGACATGAACATTGCCATTGAGGGCTTCCAACATTTTAAAGTAGTCATCTAGGTGGGGATCTTTGTTAACCTGTTTGGGCTGCAAGCTGAATATTGAAAAAACTGGAAAATGTGTGCACATTTTCAAACGGCCTCCTAAGAAACTTTTTATTTTCCAATATGCATATATACTGTTGGATAGATAACAGTCTATAGTTTCTAAAAAGGTTTGAATTGTTTCTCTAAGTCGAACAGAAATATTTTTACAGCCATTTTCCCAGCCGAATTGAGATTTCCAAAATGCGATGTGTCTCTTTAAGACCTTCTCTATAAAAGGCCCTTTGACTTGGGACCATAGAAACACTTCACACGCCTTCGTCAGGCTGTAATGCGGAAGTGAGAATTGAAAGGAGTCGAATATCTCGTCCATGGACTGAATAACACACCTTCTTGTGAGACCTGCGCAGTTAAAAAAAAATTCCGGGCGCGAAGCAGAATTTGGTCTCGGCTTCTGGAACAAGGTAGATAACGGTGAATATGATCTCTGACTACGATATTATTTGATACATGTCACAAAATCATCCTAAAGTATGTTTTTTCAATATACTTTAATTATATTATTGCAATTTATTCTGGACTTTAGATGTGATACGACGGAAGAATTTTTTGAAGAAACGCTGAGTAGCGCCGCAATGCTATTGTGCTTGCTAACCAAAGAGGGAAATAATTCGTTCTGGAACCCAACTAAAGACTCTACTGGACATTGGACCCCGTTACAACATTCTGATGGAATATCAACAAAGATAAGACCCAATTTGGGATGCTTTTTCATATATCTGTTGAGCTGTGCTGTGCTAACTGGGCTAACTGTGCTAGGCTAGCGCTTGACCAATGCTAGTGCTGACTTATGCTAGCTTATGTTGTTAGCTAATATAACAATATATTGTGTTTTCGCTGTAAAACACTTCAAAAATCGGAAATGTTGGCTTTATTCACACGATATCTGTCTTTCATTAGCTATCCACCATATGTTTTTCTGAAATGTTTTATGAGGTGTAATTAGTAGCCGACGTTGGTGTATGTATTTTCTCTGGCTACTCCCGTCTGGATTCAGACTCTAGCTATGTGTTAGCATTTTTGGGTAGCATCAATGTAAAACTGATTTATAGCTAAAATATGCACTTTTTATGAACAAAACATAGATTTATTGTGTAACATGTTATATGACTGTCATCTGAGGTAGTTTTTTCTGGGCTCTTTAGGTTGGTTTTAGTTTATTTCGGTTGGCTTGTGCATGCTACTTGAATCATAATTCATACTTCATAATCATATCCATACGTGTCTGTCCACTTTTGTATTTGGTGGTGAGCTAACATAAATATATGTGGTGTTTTCTCTGTAAAACATTTAAAAAATCGGACATGTTGGCTGGATTGACAAGATGTTTATCTTTCAAATGCTGTATTGGACTTGTTAATGTGTAAAAGTTAAATATTTTTAAAAAATAGATTTTGAATTTCACGCCCTGCAGCTGTTGTCATTTTCGTCCGATTTCGGGCTTGCACCCCAAACAGGTTAATGACCTAACATAATGATATGCTCTGCTTTCGCAGAAAAGCTTTTTTGAAATTGGACACTGTAGTTGGTTTAACATCTGGGACTGAGTAGGAGGCAGTTTACTCTGGGCACGCTTTTCATCCAAATGTGAAAATGCTGCCCCCTATCCATAAGAAGATAACTGTTGGTGGCAGTAAATTGCCAGATTTGGCTTCATACAGTCCCTTTTCAAACAAAACACTCTGTTGCGCTCTGCATCCTTTTAGTGTCTTTGCCAACTCATGAAATTATAGAAGAAAATTGTCTAATTTAATAAAATGAATATCGTCTCGATTGTCTCTAATGTAATTACATTTGTTATTTGATTGGAATGGAGCTGCCCGTGGGCTCACGGACACCATATTGGGACACATATAAAGATGATATACTGTGATTATCATTCTCTATGGTCAGATCCCCATAATGTGTTGTTCTGGTGACTGAGCGTATGTCCTCTTCCTCTCAACTGTCGATTCTCAGGGCTGCTGGACAGGTGCCTAGCCCTTCAACGTGCGAGCCCTTTGGGTGTTGCACTTATCAGGCTTCACCGCCACGGTCCGGAAAGGCTGGTCCGAGTGATTTTGTGCATTTATATGATCCCATTTGCCACTCCTGTGAAGGGAGACCCCTGCGCTTGAAGGCAGTTTATTGACCACAGATCCCCAGTACAGGTACTCTACTGTAAACATGATTAACCTGTTTGGGCTGTAAGGGGCAGTATTGAGTAGCCAGATAAAAGGTGCCCATTTCAAACGGCCTCGTACTCAATTCTTGCTCGTACAATATGCATATTATTATTACTATTGGATAGAAAACACTATCTAGTTTCTAAAACCGTTTGAATTATTTCTCTGAGTGAAACAGAACTCATTCTGCAGCACATTTCCTGGCCAGGAAGTGGAAAGTCTGAAATCGATGCTCTGTTCTTCTTCCTGCCTATAAATGGGCACGAGACCTATTAGTATACATGCACGTTATTCACCTTCCCCTGGGTGTCAAGAGGCTGTGAGAGAAGAAATGAGGTGATTATCTTGGTCTGAGATGGAACACATCATCTTGGAATGACGTGTCCCCCATTTGCCAGCAGCATACCACCCTGCATACCACTGCTGGCTTGCTTCTGAAGCTAAGCAGTGTTGGTCCTGGTCAGTCCCTGGATGGGAGACCAGATGCTGCTGGAAGTGGTGTTGGAGGGCCAGTAGGAGGCACTCTTTCCTCTGGTCTAAACAAAGATCCCAATGCCCCAGGGCAGTGATTGGGGACACTGCTCTGTGTAGGGTGCCGTCTTTCGGATGGGACGTTAAACGGGTGTCCTGACTCTCTGAGGTCATTAAAGATCCCATGGCACTTGTCGTAAGAGTAGGGGTGTTAACCCCGGTGTCCTGGCTAAATTCCCAATCTGGCCCTCAACCATCACGGTCACCGAATAATCCCCAGTGTACAATTGGCTCATTCATCCCCCTCCTCTCCCCTGTAACTAATCCCCAGGTCGTTGCTGCAAATGAGAACGTGTTCTCAGTCAACTTACCTGGTAAAATAAATTTTCGGTACTCTGAAGAGCGCGAGGTGGACAGTGGGATTGCCTTTTGTTTAGCTGCCGTTATAGGCGACTATTATCTCCGGCTTTGATTTTATTTGATACATGTCACCATTTCATCGTAAAGTATGTTTTTTCAATCTAGTTTCATCAGATTATTGAAAATTTTTCGGGAGTTTTGCCGTGTTCCGTTCTCTTCCGTTTGTTGACATGGAGAGCTTTGTGCCACTAGGCTAGCGCGCTTGCTAAATGAAGAGGGAAAGTTGCCGTTCTAAATCCAAACAACGACTGTTCTGTACAAAGGACACCTTGTCCAACATTCTGATGAAAGATCAGCAAAAGTAAGAAACATTTTATGAACTCAGAGAGTTTTGAATTGTCAGCGGAGAAAAACAAGGGTGTCCGCTGCCACCATATCTATTCGTTATGGCCATCGAAATGCTAGCTATTAAAATCAGATCAAATAACAACATTAGAGGATTTGAAATCCAAGGCTTAAAAACAAAGGTGTCCATGTATGCCGATGACTCAAGTTTTATATTAGTTCCGCAAGCTAGATGCCTGTAAATTCTCATAGAAGATCTAGATACCTTTTCTGGACTCTCTGGACTAAAACCTAATTATGATAAGTGTACAATGTTACATATTGGATCTTTAAAAAAAAACTGAATATTATTGTAAAAGTTGTATCTTTAAAATGAGCATAACTGATATTTATATAAAAAAATATTAAATGAGCCCTACACAATAAATTACAATTGATAACAGACAAGATCCTGCAACCATGGAGAGGTAAATACCTGTCTATTTATGGAACATTTGCCCTGATTAACTACTTAGTCACATCTCAGTTTACTCACTTATTTATTTCCCTGCCTACAGTAATAGCCAAACGTTTTGAGAATGACACAAATATTAAGATTCACAAATTGTGATGCCTCAGTTAGTATGATGGCAATTTGCATATACTCCAGAAAGTTATGAAGAGTGATCAGATGAATTGCAATTATTTGCAAAGTCCCTCTTTGCGATGACGGAATCTGAAAAAAACATTTCCACTGTATTTCAGCCCTGCCACAAAAAGACCAGCCGATTGTTTGGGGCATCCGGAAAAAAGCTTGTCCGGAGAAGACAAGGTGAGCGCTACCATCAGTCCTCTGTCATGCCAACAGTAAAGCATCCTGAGACCATTCATTTGTGAGGTTGCTTCTGGGCTCACTCACAATTTTGCCTAAGAACACAGCCATGAATAAAGAATGGTACCAACACATCCTCCGAGAGCAACTACTCCCAACCATCCAGGAACAGTTTGGTCACGAACAATGCCTTTACCAGCATGATGGAGCACCTTGCCATAAGGCAAAAGTGATAACTAAGTGGCTTAGGGAACAAAACATTGATATTTTGGGTCAACGGCCAGGAAACTCCCCAGACCTTAATCCCATTGAGAACTTGTGGTCAATCCGTAAGAGGTGGGTGGACAAACAAAAACCCACCAATTCTGACAAACTCCAAGCATTGATCATGCAAGAATGGGCTGCCATCAGTCAGTCAGACCCAGAAGTTAATTGACTGCAGGGTGGATTGCAGAGGTCTTGAAAAAGAAGGGTCAACACTGCAAATATTGACTCTTTGCATCAACTTCATGTAATTGTCAATAAAAGCCTTTGACACTTATGAAATGCTTGTAATTATAATGCAGTATTCCATAGTAACATCTGACAAAAATATCTAAAGACTCTGAAGCAGCAAACTTTGTGGAAAAAAATATTTGTGTCATTCTCAAAACTTTAGACACTGACTGTACTCCTGACTCATTTTTCAAATCATTAAGTAAAAAATATTTAGCTTTATCTGGGACGCTAAACCAGACACAATGTGCCTATCCATATTAATTCATTTGTTTATTTTTATTTAAGTCTGCTCAATCCAAGATTATAACCAATTGATTACCCCAAAAATGGAGGCAGGTGGCAGAAGGACGAAGTAGGGAACTGGTCTGTCTGCCAAATATAAAGGACCAAAACTTGGAGGGGAAAAAAATACCATAAATGGGAATGTATGACAGTTTCATTTGATGACCAGGATGTTGACATCAGTGCCATACAGATTGCAAAATTGTTGGGAAGAGATTTTTGATTCCATGGTACAGGGTGTATCCGTAGATTAAAAACTTGTGCTTATCAGCTAAAGTTTCATAGAATTCTTGCCAATAAAATGCTGAATATTTGTGGCATACAATCAAAGCGCTGCAGATTTTTTGGTGATACAGATTTATCCTGTCTGCCCAGGCGTTCCGCTAGCGGACCTCCTCCCACTGAAAATATTTTGAAATATTTAACTTTCACACATTAACCTGTCTAGCCTCGGGGTTCCGCTAGAAAAGGCAGAGTGCGAAATTCAATTATTATTATTTTTTAACTTTCACACATTAACAAGTCCAATACAGCTAATTAAAGATACACATCTTGTGAATCCAGCCAACATGTCCGATTTTTTAAATGTTTTACAGGGAAAACACAATATATATTTACGTTAGCTCACCAACAAATAGAAAAAAGGACAGACATTTTTCACAGCACAGGTAGCATGCACAAAGGCAATCTAACTAACCAAGAACCAACCAAACTAACCAAGAAACAACTTCATCAGATGACTGTCTTAACATGTTACACAATAAATCTATGTTTTGTTTGAAAAATGTGCATATTTGAGGTATAAATCAGTTTTACATTGCAGCTACCGTCAAAAATTGCACCAAAGCAGCCAGAGTAATTATAGAGACCAACGTGGAATACCTAAATACTCATAAAACATTTCTGAAAAATGCATCGTGTACAGCAAATGAAAGACAAGCATCTTGTGAATCCAGCCAATATTTCCGATTTTTTTAAGTGTTTTACAGCGAAAACACAATATAGCATTATATTAGCTTAATAGAATAGCCTACACAAAACCGCAAACATTAATCAAGGCACGTTAGAGATAGCAATAGGCACGTTAGCGTTAGCGAATAAACCAGCAAAAGATATTAATTTTCACTAACCTTCATAAACCTTCCTCAGATGACAGTCCTATAACATCAGGTTATACATACACTTATGTTTTGTTCGAAAATGTGCATATTTAGAGCTGAAATCAGTGGTTATCCATTATGCTAACGTAGCGTCCTTTTCCCAGAATGTGCGGATATTTCTATTAGACTCATCTATTCTGACCAAATAGCTATTCATAAACATTACAAAAAAATACATTTTGTATAGGAAATGATAGATCCATTAGTTCTTAATGCAATCGCAGTGTTAGAATTCTAAAAATAACTTCATTACCACATAAGGCTTATCTTATGTTGACCGAGTGCCCAAAACCTGGGCGCAAAACTACTAGTACACAGTTCGACAGATATATGAAATAGCATCATAAAATGCTTCCTACTTTTGGTGATCTTCCATCAGAATGTTGGACAAGGAGTCCTTTGTCCAGAACAGTCGTTGTTTGGATTTAGAACGTCGTTTTTACCTCTTGAATTAGCAAGCACACTGGCCAAGTGGCCCGAAGCTCTCCTTTCTGAACAAAGGCACACAACGCAATACGCCTAAAGTCCCGAATAAATTTCAAGATTCTAATTAAACTATATTGAAAACATACTTTACGATATGGTCACATGTATCAAATAAAATCAAAGCCGGAGATAGTAGTCGCCTATAACGACAGCTTTTCAAAAGGCAATCCCACTGTCCTCCTCGCGCCTTCCTGAAAACCAGAAATCGGTGACAAGTCATTCCAAGAGGATGTATTCAATCTCAGACCAAGATAAACACTCAATTTCTTCTCTCACTGCGTCTTGACATCCAGGGGAAGGTGTATGACGTGCATGTATACTAATAGATATCATGTCCATTTATAGGCAGGACCCAGAAGAGAGCATCGATTTCAGATTTTCCACTTCCTGGTCAGGAAGTTTGTGCCAAATGAGTTCTGTTTCACTCACAGATATTATTCAAACGGTTTTAGAAACTAGTGTATTCTATCCAATAGTCATAATATGCATATTGTACGAGCAAGAATTGAGTACGAGGCCATTTAAATTGGGCACGTTTTTCCCCCAAAGTGACAACATCGCCCCATGTCCTCATCAGGTTAATTGACAAGTTATTTCAGTATTGTCCTCAAGCAGCCGGTCAGGAATGGCTGAAAATGCATAACATTGATCTAAAATTGACCCTAGAAATACTGTTGGATATCTGGAGACCAGGTCAGTGAAATAGTAACATACTAACGCTTAGTAAAATATTAACTCAGTCTGTAGATTCAATTAGAAATAAATTGTATTGTTGAAGGATATGCTGCGTAGAAAGCCAAAAAGGGTTGCCAATAGAGTCAAGTGGGAGTTGAGTTGCTGGGCGAAGGATAGAATGAAAGACAAAAATTCCATATTAAAGGTAAATACATTATTGACACCGAGGGACTATATTGTTACAGTTAAACTGATGCCATGCATGTGTTTGAACAAAGGCATACATTCAATGGCACCAAGATGGACATGGTGTCGTACATGCCCTCAAACATTGTTGACCTTGCTGTTATATTGTCCTGGATGTTTTTCATGGTTGTTTCTCTTGTTCGTTGGTGGTGCATAGGGTAGGGAATGTTATTCTACATATTCTCTGGCTGGAATCAGATGGTTGAGGGGCTGCTCTTGGAACTGTGGTTCGGGGGGGGGGGGGGGGGGGGGGGCACATTTGACAGTGTTGGAGATCTCTCGATGTGCCTTTGAGCAGGGTGTTGCACCTGTGTGTCTCTCTGGATCAGAGGATGTTCGATGACTAATTTGATGTAGTTGGGTAGCTTCCCTGCAAGTATGTTTAAGAGCAGAAATAGCCTCTAGCTTAATTTACACTTCGACCTGATCCCATCACGTTTGTAGGTTCCACACATTGTATAATAATGTCTAACCCATCCAGGTCTGCTTTGTGACCAGATTAGCTGGTGACGCATACAAATTTGGACCATGAGGCCTGCTGACATAAGTCAACGGTACTACCTGTCAGTAATTTGAGAGGCAGGTACAATTGATTTATAAATAGTTTGACCATCCAGATCACGCCGCCTGAGGTGGTCAGGAAAGTCTGATCACAATGAGTATTTCCCTTGTCTACAACTGCCTAAAGGTGGGCACAGAATACAAACATCAAGACAAAGGCACGTTAACAGCAGGTACCAACGAGTCAGCTGAAAGGAGAATAATGGACACATGGTCAGTAACAATTGTGACATTTAGAAACATACAAGAGGCAACAAGTCTTTTCTTCAGCCGCTTCATTTAATTCACACAAACAACCACAGTTCAGAAATTGTTTAAGAAATGTTTACACAAAATACACAGGTTTACAAGGTCATTGAAGTTAATTTGGCAGAAAACAGCACAACCTGATGAAGATATCCCAGAAGCCTTGTACATCTTCAGGTTCCCCAGGAAGATATCCTGCAAGACAAACCATCAGTACCAGCATTCTAGTTCCCAGTCATGTGTGCATGAACATATTAAACACTCACATTCAGTAACAGGTGTAAGCCACATCCAAGTACTTATAGGTTCCGACACAGGGGTCACCGAACACGGAGTTGGATACCTTGACGATACACTGGCGCTCTCCGTCACACCTGTGTGAAACAGGTAGAGGCTAGCATCACAGCCAATGAGTGCCTACAGGTATATGCACACTAAAGGTTTAAGTACCTTTCTGCCATAGTGCTTGTGGTGGATGGGCTGAGGCAGTTGGTGTTTTTGAGTTGTTTATGTGGGCGCCCAATGGAACACACATCGTGTTGACGACGACCATAGTTGGCACGCTGAATATGGATCTCACCCCGATCTGAGGAAGAGAACGAAGAAAAGGATTACCAAATCTGGTTGTATGTTGGGCTAGTGACTAACATACGTCTCCACATGAATACACTGTACGGTAGTGTTGACCAGCTTACCACATAGTAGTTGAGAATCAGAGCCTTCACATATGATGCTGCTTACTGCAAGGACAACAGGAGTTAGACCACAAATTAAGACACATTAGCCAGGTGAAGTGTTAGTGATGGGCACTAATAGGGAATGTTGATTTCAGGTGCATTTTAAACGTGTTGGCATGAACTAAAGTTATGCGCGTCATCTTCCACCATTACCTTGTAGTTTCACTTACTTATGAACAGTTGGTAAGCTGGTGAAACAGGTCAACCCGCTACACCAAATCTGTATTTCTATGCAGTTTGTGCTGTGCCATCTGTCAGATTAGCTATAGACCCTATCAATCTGTGGGAGTTGCGCTAGCTAGTTACCGTTCACTGAAACATTCAGTGGTAAACCAGATTTAGTGTGCACAACCATCAAATTAGCTTGAGACACTTCCCTTCCATGTTCTTGCTAGCTAATTGAGCGAGATATGTACATATAACAAGGAACAGCAGCAGCAGCATATGAGACAAGTCAAAAAGGTTACTGCAAAAAGAGTCAATGCAGATGGTCAGGGTAGTCATTCAGCAGTTTTATGGCTTGGAGGAAGTAGAAGCCATTCAGGGTCCTGTTGGTTCTGGACTTGGTGCACCCATACCATCTGTTATGGAGTATCAGAGGCCAGTATGACTTGAGTGGCTTGAGTCAATGAATGTAGGGCCTTCAGACACACGTGGTGTCGAGATCCTGAGGGCTGGGAGTGCGGCCTCAGTGATGTACTGGGCCGTACGCAATACCCTCTGTAGCACCTTCCTGTCAGACGCCATACCTAGTGGTGATGCAGCCAGTCAAAATACTCGGTTGCAGCTGTAGATTTGAGGATCATAGGGCTGATACCAAATCCTTTTAGCATCCTGGTAGGGAGGGGCTCAGCACTCCGTTTCCTTTCGTCCACTATCAGTGCCTTTGTCTTCTTAGTACCACACCGCCAGGTCTCTGTAGTCCCGTGTAGCTCAGTTGGTAGAGCATGGCGCTTGCAGCGCCACGGTTGTGGGTTCGATTCCCACGGGGGACTAGTATAAAAAAAAATGTATGCACTCACTACCACTGTAAGTCGCTCTGGATAAGAGCGGCTGCTAAATGACGTAAAATGTAAATGTCTCTGACCTCCCTGTAGGCTACGTAAACTAAAGATCTTGCATAACCACATTTTATGCGCTTGCTAGGGTTAGTTAACAGGTGGTTTACACGTGGAGAAACAAATGTCTGCATGAAAACCGTTGTGGCCATAAAACCGCATTTAATCCAATAACGTTAACAAGCTGGTACCATAGGGGAACCAACCCATTATATTCCTTTTCTAGCTATCAGCAGAGCTAACTTTTTACAAGAGAGTAAAAGTGGGTAGGAGTATTAAACACTATTCCAAAGTCATACCGACATAACGTTAAATCCAAATATGGACATTGGTGCCCACCACTAAGTATTATTAGCACAAATTCAGAGACTGACTTGTTTCTTGCTGTTGGACACAGGAGTATTCGATGTCCAAGTACTTGTAAGTCCCGACACAGGGGTCTCCAAAAACGAAATTGGATGCCGGCACAACACACTCGCTCTTCCCACCGCATCTGTGTGTTTCAAAGACAGGTAGAGGTCATGAGTTCCTACAGGTTAACAGCACAGGTTCCAGTACCTAACTGCAATCTTCCTGGTGGTGGTTAACACTATAACCAAGGAGTTTCTACAGATAAACACAGGTTCCAGTACCTTTCTGCCATCTTGCTGGTGGTGGATTGGCTGAGGCAGTTGGTGTCGGTGAGTTGGTTATCGGGGCGCCCAATGGAACACATATCGGGTTGACGACGACCATAGTTGGCACGCTTGATTTGAATCTTACCTCCATCTGAGGCAGATGGGGAAGAGAGAATGAAAAGGAGAAAGGTGAGGGACAAAGGAGAGCCAAGTCTGGGTCTCTATGGTGTGGGCTAGTGACGCTAATCTACAGTACAAACTATCATAGGTGGTCAGTGAGTATACTGTTCAGCAGTGTGGACTAGCTTACCACATTGCAGTAAAGCATCAGAGCCTTCACACGTGATGCTGATTGCTGCCAGGACAAATAAACAGGAATTACACACTACTCACATTAGCTTGGTTAAGTAGCATCATCATTATTACATACAGTACCTCCATCCGTTAGTGTACAGCAAGCTGCAGCCAGCACTGAAACAACATCACACAGCTAATTCAGCAACATTCAACATCATATGCACTTGGACCATGAAACTACAATTCAGCATTTGAGTTAAACCTAGTGGATTATAGTTAAATTCAGCATTTGGTCTCCTATTCCAAGAATGCAACGTGACAATTATATATATATATTTTTTGACCAATAGAAATTGAATGTACCTCAATTCATATAACATGTACTTCATTTACTCTCAAATACAAACATTTGGTCATACATATTTAAATTGTAATCTGCATCACATACAGAGTTTGTATACTCACATGTGACCACAGTCAGTCTGAACATGCTCATGATGCCAGGTACAGGAGTGGTAGTAACAGAGAAAATGCAACTGATGATATCTAGACCAAATACACCTGGTATTTATGTTATGTGACATGTCTTAATTAACCCAGGTGTATCTATTTGTCTCCAGGTGCACCTCATTGCAATTAGGGGCCGGCGTTTGCTGGTCTTTACCTGGCTATTGAGTCAGTCTCATGGAGTTAGATAGAGGACTCTAGGTGGATAAATTCCATTTTGACATGAACATTGCCATTGAGGGCTTCCAACATTTTAAAGTAGTCATCTAGGTGGGGATCTTTGTTAAGGAAGAATCACACGGGCCACATTCAGTCGCAAAACCTTTGAGCATTGCAGATATACATTTCATGATTAGAGACAATGTATTTCCTTATTCTACATCTCGGAGAGACATATTTGTTAAACACAGCATATGTGTTTATAACCTTCCAAAATGTTGCATCCTTCTGAATGCACCCCATTATTAATTTCTCCATTATTCATTATACATTGCCAGCAGCATACCACCCTGCATACCACTGCTGTCTTGCTTCTGAAGCTAAGCAGGATTGGTCCATGTCAGTCCCTGGATGGTAGACCAGATGCTGCTGGAAGTGGTTTTGGAGGGGCTGTAGGAGGCACTCTTTCCTCTGGTCTAAAACATGCCCCAGGGCTGTGATTGGGACACTGCTCTGTGTAGGGTGCTGTCCTTTGGATGGGATGTTAAATGGGTGTCCTCACTCTCTGAGGTCATTAAAGATCCCATGGCACTTATCGTAAGAGTAGGGGTGTTAACCCCGGTGTCCCTACTAAATTCCCAATCTGGCACCCAAACCATCAAGGTCACCTAATAATCCCCAGTTTACGATTGGCTCATTCATCCCCCTCCTCTCCCCTGTAAATATTCCCCAGGTCATTGTTGTAAATTAGAATGTGTTCTCAGTCAATTTACCTGGTAAAATAACAGATAACTAAAATTTTAATGATTCAATCAGGAGGGATCAGTCAATTAATTATACTCTTGTGCAAACACTGCATAACCTGTCTCCCTCGCCAGCAGCCAATGAAATTGCAGTGAGCCAAAAAAAACAGAAATCTCATAATTCAATTTTCTCAAACATACAAGTATTACGCACCATTTTAAAGATAAAATTCTCGTTAAACCAACTACAGTGTCCGATTTCAAAAAAGCTTTTCTGCGAAAGCAGAGCATATCATTATGTTAGGTCATTAACTAGTCACAGAAAGTAGACAGCGATTTTCCAAGCAAAGAGAGGAGTCACAAAAAGCAGAAATATTGATCAAATGAATCACTAACCTTTGATATTCTTCATCAGATGACACTCCCGGGACAACATGTTACACAATACATGTATGTTTTGTTCGATCAAGTTCATATTTATATCCAAAAACCTCAGTTTACATTTGGCTTTGCCTCCAAAACATCCCGTGAATTTGCACAGAGCCACATCAAATCACAGAAAAACTCATAATAAACATTAATAAAAGATACAAGTGTTATTCACAGATTTAAAGATTTACTTCTCCTTAATGCAACCGCTGTGTCAGATTTCAAAAAAACTTTACGGAAGAAGCAAACCATGCAATAATCTGGGTACGACTCTCAGAGACATTCACAACCCAAGAAGATATCTGCCATGATAGAGTCAACATAAGTCAGAAATAGCATTATAAATATTCACTTACCTTTGATGATCTTCGTCAGAATGCACTCCCAGGAATCCCAGTTCGACAAGAAATGTTTGATTTGTTCCATAAAGTCCATCATTTATGTCCAAATTCCTCCTTTTGTTAGGGCGTTTAGTAAACAAATCGAAACTCACGAGGCGCGGGCAAGTCCAGCGGAAATGTCGGACGAAAATTCCAAAAAGTTATATTACTGGTCGTAGAAACAAATCAAACGATGTATAGAATCAATCTTTAGGATGTTTTTATCATAGATGTTCAATAATGTCCCAAACGGAGAATTAATTTGTCTGTAGAAAAGCAATGGATCGAGAGGTAACACTCTCATGACCGCTTATCATGAGACCGAGGCTGCTGGTAGACCTCTGACTCATTCCCCTCCCATTCAGCCCCCCTTCACAGTAGAAGCATGAAACAACGTTCTAACGACTGTTGACATCTAGTGGAAGCCTTAGGAAGTGCAAGATGACCCATATCCCACTGGTTATTCAATTGGGGCTGAGTTGAAAAACTACAAACCTCAGATTCCCCACTTCCTGGTTGTATTTTTTCTCAGGTTTTTGCCTGCCATATGAGTTCTGTTATACTCACAGACATCATTCAAACAGATTTAGAATCTTCAGAGTGTGTTCTATCCAATACTACTAATAATATGCATATATTAACATCTGGGACTGAGTAGGAGGCAGTTTACTCTGGGCACGCTTTTCATCCAAATGTGAAAATGCTGCCCCCTATCCATAAGAAGATAACTGTTGGTGGCAGAAAATTGCCAGATTTGGCTTCATACAGTCCCTTTTCAAACAAAACACTCTGTTGCGCTGTGCATCATTTTAGTGTCTTTGCCAACTCATAGAAATTATAGAAGAAAATTGTCTAATTTAATAAAATGAATATCGTCTCGATTGTCTCTAATGTAATTACATTTGTTATTTGATTGGAATGGAGCTGCCCGTGGGCTCACGGACACCATATTGGGACACATATAAAGATGATATACTGTGACTATCATTCTCTATGGTCAGATCCCCATAATGTGTTGTTCTGGTGGCTGAGCGTATGTCCTCTTCGTCTCAACTGTCGATTCTCAGGGCTGCTGGACAGGTGCCTAGCCCTTCAACGTGCGAGCCCTTTGGGTGTTGCACTTATCAGGCTTCACCGCCACGGTCCGGAAAGGCTGGTCCGAGTGATTTTGTGCATTTATATGATCCCATTTGCCACTCCTGTGGAGGGAGACCCCTGCGCTTGAAGGCAGTTTATTGACCACAGATCCCCAGTACAGGTACTCTACTGTAAACATTATTAAAGTGAACCGTGTTGAATGACTATGTACATATGGCAGCAGTCTCTATGGTTCAGGGTAGAGTACCAGTTGGTATCAGCCCAGTACCCTGCTTTTAACAGTGACTAAGTTTGGGCAGGGTTCTGGGCGGAGGCCGGCTAGAGGTTACTATTTCAACGTCCGATGGCCTGGAGTAAGACACTTCTATCTCCAGTTTCTCAGTCTCTTGGTTACAGCTTTGATGCACCTGTACTATCATCTCCTTCTAGATGGTAGCGGGGTGAGCAGGCCATGGCTCGGGTGGCTGGTGTCCTTGATGATCTTCTTGGCCTTCCGGTGACACCTGGTGCTGTAGATGTCTTGGAGGGCAGGCAGTGTGCCCCCGTTGATGCGTGGGGCTGACCGCACCACCATCTGGGGAGCCCTGTGGTTGCAATTGCCGTACCAGGCGTTGATACAGCCCTACAGGATCCTCTCAATGGTGCACCTGTGGAAGTTCATGAAGCCAAATTTCTTCAGCCTCCTGAGGTTGAGTAGACGCTGTTGCGCCTTCATCACATTGTCTCTGTGAATGGACCATGTCAGGTTGATTGTGATGTGGACGCCGAGTAACTTGAAGCTTTTCATCCTCTCCAGTGCGGCCCCGTAGACATGGATGGGGACTAGCTCTCTCTGCTGTCTACTGTAGTCCACAATCAACTCCATTGTTTTGCGGGAGAGGTTATTTTCCTGGCACCATTCCGTCAGGGCCCTCACCTCCTCCCTGTATGCTGTCTTGTCGTTGTTGGCAATCAGGCCTACCACTGTTGTCAGCAAACTTGATGATTGAGTTGCCACTCAGTCATGGGTGAACAGGGAGTACAGGAGGAGGCTGAGCACACACCCTTGTGGGGCCACAGTCTTGAGGAACAGCGTGGCGGAGGTGTTCTTGCCTACCTTCACAACCGAGGTCTGCCCGTCTACCCAGCTGCAAAGGGCGGGGTTGAGACCAAGGGCCCAAGCTTAGGGATGTGGTATGATTCTGCTATTTTCTTTACTTTTGAACAGGAACCCCCAACAGAAGCTAGCCAGATAACTAGCTATTAGCTAGTAGTCAGCTAGCCACTGCTAGTGGTCATCAACTACTTTTAGCCAGGACATCTCTCGCCAGTCTGCACAGCACGACTCAAACCAGTGCAAATCAGGCTTATTTTCTCCATATCTCCGGATTCCTACCGCAAGCTCTGAACCTTTTCATCTGGGTCATCGCAGCTAGCTAGTTGCTATCTGATTGGCTTCTCCTGGCTAACGTCTCTGTCCCGAAGCAAGCACTAATTAGCCTGGAGCTAGCCTATGCTAGGCCCATCTCCCGGCTAGCTGAAGAGGTCGATCAGCCACTCCTTAAGCTACAATACCTATTTTGACAATTGGCCTGGACCCCTTTAATTGCCGATATGGAGCCCTGCCGATCCTTCACTACTGGACTACTGACGTAATCCGCCCGAGGGGGTTTCAACTGGCTCCCCCATCGCGACGTTCCCTGAATGCCCATCTGCTATTCTGCTATCAGCGGCTCGCTAGCTGTCAAGAGGACACCGGACTGTTCGCTGAAGAAGTCCATAAAACAATTTTTTGGGGGCTACTATACATATTTTGACAATTGGCCTGGACCCTTTACTACAGGAAGTCCTGCTGATCCATCATGACTTCTCTGCCGACGTAACCGCATGTAGGGGCTACAAATGACTTCTTCCGTCGCAAATGTCCCTCTAAGACCCTGCTGCTAGCGTGCATAACCAGGCCCGCAAGCTGTCTGAATCGATGTGTCTCCAGCTCGCCCAGCTACTCAATGGACCCAATGATCACTTGGATAAGCATGCCTCTCCCTAATGTCAATATGCCATGTCCATTGCTGTTTTGGTTAGTAATTATTGCCTCATTCCATTATAGAGCTTCTAGCCCTGCTCAATACACCTTTGCAAACCCTTTAGTTCCACCTACCACACATGCGGTGACCTCATCTGGTTTAAATTATGTTTCTAGAGACAATATCTCTCTCATCGTCACTCAATGCATAGGTTTACCTCCACTATATTCACATCCTGCTATACCTTGATCTGTACATTATGCCTTGAATCTATTCTACTTTGCCCAGAAACCTGCTCCTTTTACTCTCTGTTCCGAACGTACTAGACAACCAGTTCTTATAGCATTTATCCGTACCCTTATCCTACTCCTCCTCTGTTCCTCTGGTGATGTAGAGTTTAACCCAGGCCCTGCAGTGGCTAGCTCCACTCCCATTCCCCAGTCGCTCTCATTTGTTGACTTATGTAACCGTTAGAGCCTTGGTTTCATGCATGTCTGAATCCTGACTTAGGAATACCACCAAAAACCCTGAAATTTCCATCCCTAACTATAACATTTTCTGAACAGATAGAACTGCCAAAGGGGGCGGAGTTGCAATCTACTGCAGCCTGCAGAAATTTCTCTTACTCTCCAGGTCTGTGCTCAAACAGTTTGAGCTTCTACTTTTAAAAACCCACCTTTCCAGAAACAAGTCTCTCACCGTTGCCACTTGCTACAGACCACCTTCTGTCCCCAGCTGGGCCCTGGACACCATATATGAATTGATTTCCCCAATCTATCTTCAGAGCTCGTGCTGTTAGGTGACCTAAAATAGGACATGGTTAACACCCCGGCCATCCTACAATCTAAACTTGATGCCCTCAATCTCATACAAATTATCAATGAACCTACCAGGTACAACCCCAAATCCGTAAACACGGCACCCACATAGATATCATCCTAACCAACCTGCCCTCCAAATGCACCTCTCCTGTCTTCAACCAGGATCTCAGTGAGCACTGCCTCATTGCCTGAGTCCGTATTGGGTCTGTGGTCAAACGACCACCCCCCATCACTGTCAAACGCTCCCGAAAACACTTCAGCGTGCAGGCCTTTTTAATCGACCTAGCCCGGATATCCTGGAAGGATATTGACCTCATTCCGACAGTAGAGGATGCCTGGTTATTCTTTAAAAGTGCTTTCCTCACCATCTTAAATAAGCATGCCCCATTCAAAAAATGTAGGACCGGGAACATATACAGCCCTTGGTTCACTCCAGACCTGACTGCCTTTGACCATCACAAAAACATCCTGTGGCGTACTGCGTTAGCATCAAATAGCCACCTCAATAAGCAAATATTCAGGGAAGTTAGGAACCAAAATACACAGGCAGTTAGGAAAGCTAAGGATAGCTTTTCAAAAAGAAATTTGCATCCATGTAGCACAAACTCCAAAAAGTTCTAGGACACTGTAAAATCCATGGATAATGAGAGCACGTCCTCCCAGCTGCCCACTGCACCCAGGCTAGGAAACACTGTCACAACCGATAAATACATAATATTTGAGATTTTCAATAAGCATTTTTCTACGGCTGGCCTTGCTTTCCACCTGGCTACCCCTACATCGGTCAACAGCCTTGCACCCCTAGATCAACTTGCCCAAGCCTCCCTCGTTTCTCTTTCACCCAAATCCAGATAGCTGATGTACTGAAAGAGATGTAAAATCTGGACCCCTACAAATCAGCTGGGCTTGACAATCTGGACCCTCTCTTTCTAAAATGATCCGCAGAAATTGTTGCAACAACTATGACTAGCTTGTTCAACCTCTATTTCGTATCGCCAGAGATCCACAAAGATTGGAAAGCTGCCGCGGTCATCCCCCTCTTCAAATGGGGAGATACTCTAGACCAAAATTGCTACAGACCTATATCTATCCCACCCTGCCTTTTTTAAGTCTTCGAAAGCCAAGTTAACAAACAGATCACCGACCACTTCGAATCCCACCGTACCTTCTCCGCTATGCAATCTGGTTTCCGATCTGGTCATGGGCGCACCTCAGCCACGCTCAAGGTCCTAAACGATATCATAACCGCCATCGATAAGAGACAATAGTGTGCAGCTGCATTCATCGACCTGGCCAAGGATTTCTACTCTGTCAATCACCACATTCTTATCGGCAGACTCTACAGTCTTGAATCCTCAAACGACTGACTCGCCTAGTTCACCACCTACTACGACGGAGTTCATTGTGTCAAATCGGATTTATACACTTAGTATACTGCTCAATTTATACACTTAATATACTGCTCAATTTATACACTTAGTATACTGCTCAATTTATACACTTAGTATACTGCTCAATTTATACACTTAGTATACTGCTCAATTTATACACTTAATATACTGCTCAATTTATACACTTAATATACTGCTCAATTTATACACGTAGTATACTGCTCAATTTACACACTTAGTATACTGCTCAATTTATACACTTAGTATACTGCTCAATTTATACACTTAGTATACTGCTCAATTTACACACTTAATATACTACTCAATTTATACACTTAGTATACTGCTCAATTTATACACTTAGTATACTGCTCAATTTATACACTTGGCAGGTTACATGACAGGCTACATGACAGACTACATGACAGGCTACATGGCAGGCTACATGACAGGTTACATGACAGGCTACATGACAGACTACATGACAGGCTACATGACAGGCTACATGACATACTACATGACAGGCTACATGACAGACTACATGACAGGCTACATGGCAGGCTACATGACAGGTTACATGACAGACTACATGACAGGTTACATTACAGGCTACATGTCAGGCTACGTAAGGAATGGATATTGCGGTAGAACTAAAAGAGAAACAGACAATGTTGCAACACTGATTCATCATTATTACATCATTATCATTATTATCATCATCATCATTATTATTACATCATTATTACAGAAACTACATCTCTGTTTCCAGGTAACAAACCATGTGCTAGGCTGGATGTCAGGAATGTATTGGCGCTAAACTATATTGGTAACTACTACTGGTAACTATAATGGCAATTACTGGTAGTTAACTAGTAAAATAACATAATTATACCATGTTAATATCCTGTTATTACCAAGCTGGAATGTAAAGCTCTACTGAAAAGTGTCTACTGAAAAGTGTCTACTGAGTCCCCAAGTCTGAGTCCCCATGGACTTGTTTATAACAAGATGCAATGATTCTTTGAAGGTCAGGAAGACATCTAGAATTATAAGATAGTCTCATTCGACTTCTGTATGAAGTGGACTAGAGTAGGTCCCACCTAATTTCTTTGTAATTACTGTACTACAATCAAATGTTTTATCTAGGCCTCAACAGTTGGTCTTATTCCTGACACTTGTAATGTTGTCAGTGTAATACTGTAATGGTGGTCAGGGTAATAATGTAACGGTTATAAGGGTAAATATGTAACGATTGTTGGGGTAATAATATAACGGTTGTCAAGGTAATACTGTAACGGTGGTCAGGGTAATAATATAACGGTTGTTGGGGTAATAATGTAATGGTTATCAGGGTAATAATGTAACGGTTGTCACGGTAATAATGTAACGATTGTCAGGGTAATAATGTAACGATCGACAGGATAATAATGTAACGGTTGTCAGGGTAATAATGTAACGATCGACAGGATAATAATGTAACGGTGGTCAGGGTAATAATGTAACGGTGGTCAGGGTAATAATGTAATGGTTGTCAGGGTAATAATGTAACGATCGACAGGATAATAATGTAACGATCGACAGGATAATAATGTAACGGTTGTCAGGGTAATAATGTAACGATCGACAGGATAATAATGTAACGGTGGTCAGGATAATAATGTAACTGTAACGGTCCTGACCTGTTTTATGTTGTTTTTGTATGTGTTTTTGGTCAGGGCGTGTGTTTTGGGTGAGCAGTCTATGTTTTGTATTTCTAGGTTGGTTTTTGTGTTCGGCCTGGTATGATTCTCAATTAGAGACAGGTGTGTATCGTTTGTCTCTAATTGAGAGTCATACTAAGGCAGCCAGGGTTTCACTGGGGTTTTGTGGGTGTTTGTTCCTGTGTCCACACATGGACAGTTGAAGGTTAGTCACGTTTGTTGTTTTGTAGTTTTGTAGTGTCTTGTTTGCTGTTTTCATTAAAAGATGGCTTATTTCCCTCAATCCGCATCTTGGTCCTATCCATGCTCCTCCTCGTTTGAGGAGGAGAACAACAATGACTGCCTTTACAGTAACGGTGGTCAGGGTAATAATGTAACGGTGGTCAGGGTAATAATGTAACGGTGGTCAGGGTAATAATGTAACGGTGGTCAGGGTAATAATGTAACGGTGGTCAGGGTAATAATGTAACGGTGGTCAGGGTAATAATGTAACGGTGGTCAGGGTAATAATGTAACGGTGGTCAGGGTAATAATGTAACGGTGGTCAGGGTAATAATGTAACGGTGGTCAGGGTAATAATGTAACGGTGGTCAGGGTAATAATGTAATGGTTGTCAGGGTAATAATGTAACGATCGACAGGATAATAATGTAACGGTGGTCAGGGTAATAATGTAATGGTTGTCAGGGTAATAATGTAACGATCGACAGGATAATAATGTAACGGTGGTCAGGATAATAATGTAACGGTGGTCAGGGTAATAATGCAACGGTGGTCAGGGTAATAATGTAATGGTTGTCAGGGTAATAATGTAACGATCGACAGGATAATAATGTAACGGTGGTCAGGGTAATAATGTAATGGTTGTCAGGGTAATAATGTAACGGTTGTCACTGTAATAATGTTACATTGGTCAGGGTAATAATGTAACGGTTGTCAGGGTAATAATGTCATGTTGTACCACAGATTTTTTTCCATAGCAATATACCATATCATATTTTACCGGACAAATATAGTGTAAAACAGATACAGTGGTGATTTTAGCATGCACATCTTACTGGAATAGCTCAACTTTTGTTTAGGGGGGTGATGCATGCCAGCAACATGGAGTGAATCCTTACAACCGCTACACCTGGTTATCAGCGGAGTCTTGTCTGGCAGCGAAACAGCTCATTTTACATAATTTACTGCCTTTTTAAAAATCATAGCTGATATGAATGTGGTTAATACTGACTCCTTGTGGATTTGATTAAGTCGAGAGAAAAAAAAAACTCTTCCTCCTTCACTAATAACGAATGCCAAAATTCGTTTTGAACCATACAGAAACATTATGTTCAGTAAATTCATAATGTTTATTCTTATATTATTAACACTTTGCTCTAAGACATCTCCCTGGCATGTTACATCATTTATGCCTACATTATGTAATATGTCAGGGAGATTTGTATACTGAGCTGAGAAAGTAATACTAAGTCTATGTTGTGTTGTAAGCTGTTAGTAGCCCATGTGACTTACCATTATTATTTAGTCTATTTTTTCCCTCATAATTTAGCTTACTCTTCTGACTTTGTGGTGCACATGTATCTCAAACACATATGATCTGTTTGAGATAAATGTCATTATCGGATATTGTAAGAGCTGTCCTTGTCTGCTTATATGCCCCCTTTATTTATCCTATGGTTCTGACTTGGTGTACAGGGAGAATACTGTAAGAACAAACAATGGAAAGCATGCTCCTCCTCGTTTGAGGAGGAGAACAACAATGACTGCCTTTACAGAAACACCCACCACAACAGGACCAAGCGGATTGAGGAGAGAGAAAAGGAACTACAGCAATGGGGAAAAGAGGAATGGACTTGGGAGGAGATTCTGGACGGAGAAGGACCCTGGGCAGAGCCAGAGGAGTGTCGCCGCCCCAAAGGGGAGCTGGAGGCAGCAAAAGCGGAGAGGAGGTTTTATGAGGCAAAAGCAAGGCAGAGCGGCTGGAAGCCCGAGAGGCTCACCCAAAAATTTCTTGGGGGGGGGTGGCTAAAGGGGAGTGTGGCGAAGCC
The DNA here is from genome assembly GCF_029448725.1 of Salvelinus fontinalis. Classification (NCBI taxonomy): domain Eukaryota; kingdom Metazoa; phylum Chordata; class Actinopteri; order Salmoniformes; family Salmonidae; genus Salvelinus; species Salvelinus fontinalis. Next base: position 69,140 of record NW_026600605.1, on the reverse strand, counting down.
GGGTTGGATACCTGAGCCAACTCCCCGGGCTTGCCGTGGAGTAAGAGGGCGTCGTACTGGTCAGACACCGTGTTATGCGGTAAAGCGCACGGTGTCCCCAGTACGCGTGCTTAGCCCAGTGCGGGCTATTCCACCTTGCCGCACTGGGAGGGCTAGGTTGGGCATCGAGCCGAGTGCCATGAAGCCGGCCCAACGTATCTGGTCTCCAATACGTCTCCTCGGGCCGGCGTACATGGCACCAGCCTTACAGGTGGTGTCCCCGGTTCGCCTGCATAGCCCAGTGCGGGCTATTCCACCTCGCCGCACTGGCAGGGCTACGGGGACCATTCAACCTGGTAAGGTTGGGGAGGCTCGGTGCTCAAGAGCACGTGTCCTCCTTCACGGTCCGGTATATCCGGCGCCACCTTCCCACCCCAGCTCAGTACCACCAGTGCCTACACCACGCACCAGGCTTCCAGTGCATCTCCAGAGCCCTGTTCCTCTTCCACGCACTCTCCATATGGTGCGTGTCTCCAGCCCGGTACCTCCAGTTCCGGTACCACGCACCAGGCCTAGAGTGCGCCACGAGAGTCCAGTGTGCCCAGTTCCTGTTCCCCGCACTCGCCCTGAGGTGCTTGCCCTCGGCCCGGTGCCTCCAGTTCCGGTACCACGCACCAGGCCTATAGTGCGTCTCAGCCGGCCAGAGTCTGCCGTCTGCCTAGCGCCAGAGCCGTCCTGCCATGACCAGCCGGAGCCGTCCTGCCATGACCAGCCGGAGCCGTCCTGCCATGACCAGCCGGAGCCGTCCTGCCATGACCAGCCGGAGCCGTCCTGCCATGACCAGCCGGAGCCGTCCTGCCATGACCAGCCGGAGCCGTCCTGCCATGACCAGCCGGAGCCGTCCTGCCATGACCTGCCGGAGCCGTCCTGCCATGACCTGCCGGAGCCGTCCAGCCAGGACCTGCCGGAGCCGTCCAGCCAGGACCTGCCGGAGCCGTCCAGCCAGGACCTGCCGGAGCCGTCCAGCCAGGACCTGCCGGAGCCGTCCAGCCAGGACCTGCCGGAGCCGTCCAGCCAGGACCTGCCGGAGCCGTCCAGCCAGGACCTGCCGGAGCCGTCCAGCCAGGACCTGCCGGAGCCGTCCAGCCAGGACCTGCCGGAGCCGTCCAGCCAGGACCTGCCGGAGTCCCTCAGCCCGGACCTGCCGGAGTCCCTACGCCCGGACCTGCCGGAGTCCCTACGCCCGGACCTGCCGGAGTCCCTACGCCCGGACCTGCCGGAGTCCCTACGCCCGGACCTGCCGGAGTCCCTACGCCCGGACCTGCCGGAGGCCCTACGCCCGGACCTGCCGGAGTCCCTACGCCCGGACCTGCCGGAGTCCCTACGCCCGGACCTGCCGGAGTCCCTACGCCAGGACCTGCCGGAGTCCCTACGCCAGGACCTGCCGGAGTCCCTCAGCCAGGACCTGCCGGAGTCCCTCAGCCAGGACCTGCCGGAGTCCCTCAGCCAGGACCTGCCGGAGTCCCTCAGCCAGGACCTGCCGGAGTCCCTCAGCCAGGACCTGCCGGAGTCCCTCAGCCAGGACCTGCCGGAGTCCCTCAGCCAGGACCTGCCGGAGTCCCTCAGCCAGGACCTGCCGGAGTCCCTCAGCCAGGACCTGCCGGAGTCCCTCAGCCAGGACCTGCCGGAGTCCCTCAGCCAGGACCTGCCGGAGTCCCTCAGCCAGGACCTGCCGGAGTCCCTCAGCCAGGACCTGCCGCCCCTTATCCCGGTGCTGCCCCTTATCCCGGTGCTGCCCCTTATCCCGGTGCTGGTCCTTGTCCCGGTGCTGCCCCTTGTCCCGGTGCTGCCCCTTGTCCCGGTGCTGCCCCTTGTCCCGGTGCTGCCCCTTGTCCCGGTGCTGCCCCTTATCCCGGTGCTGCCCCTTCATTTAGGTGGTGTTAGTGGGAGGGTGGTCATTGGGAGGGGGATAAAGAAGCGGGGATTGATTATGGTGGGGTGGGGACCTTGCCCTCAGCCTGAGCCACCACCGTGGTCAACTGCCCACCCAGACCCTCCCCTGGACTTTGTGCTGGTGCGCCCGGCGTTCGCACCTTGAGGGGGGGGTTCTGTAACGGTCCTGACCTGTTTTATGTTGTTTTTGTATGTGTTTTTGGTCAGGGCGTGTGTTTTGGGTGGGCAGTCTATGTTTTGTATTTCTAGGTTGGTTTTTGTGTTCGGCCTGGTATGATTCTCAATTAGAGACAGGTGTGTATCGTTTGTCTCTAATTGAGAGTCATACTAAGGCAGCCAGGGTTTCACTGGGGTTTTGTGGGTGTTTGTTCCTGTGTCCACACATGGACAGTTGAAGGTTAGTCACGTTTGTTGTTTTGTAGTTTTGTAGTGTCTTGTTTGCTGTTTTCATTAAAAGATGGCTTATTTCCCTCAATCCGCATCTTGGTCCTATCCATGCTCCTCCTCGTTTGAGGAGGAGAACAACAATGACTGCCTTTACAGTAACGGTGGTCAGGGTAATAATGTAACGGTGGTCAGGGTAATAATGTAACGGTGGTCAGGGTAATAATGTAACGGTGGTCAGGGTAATAATGTAATGGTTGTCAGGGTAATAATGTAACGGTGGTCAGGGTAATAATGTAACGGTGGTCAGGGTAATAATGTAATGGTTGTCAGGGTAATAATGTAACGATCGACAGGATAATAATGTAACGGTGGTCAGGATAATAATGTAACGGTGGTCAGGGTAATAATGCAACGGTGGTCAAGGTAATAATGCAACGGTGGTCAGGGTAATAATGTAATGGTTGTCAGGGTAATAATGTAACGATCGACAGGATAATAATGTAACGGTGGTCAGGGTAATAATGTAATGGTTGTCAGGGTAATAATGTAACGGTTGTCACTGTAATAATGTTACATTGGTCAGGGTAATAATGTAACGGTTGTCAGGGTAATAATGTCATGTTGTACCACAGATTTTTTTCCATAGCAATATACCATATCATATTTTACCGGACAAATATAGTGTAAAACAGATACAGTGGTGATTTTAGCATGCACATCTTACTGGAATAGCTCAACTTTTGTTTAGGGGGGTGATGCATGCCATTAACATGGAGTGAATCCTTACAACCGCTACACCTGGTTATCAGCGGAGTCTTGTCTGGCAGCGAAACAGCTCATTTTACATAATTTACTGCCTTTTTAAAAATCATAGCTGATATGGCTGACTAGCTTAAAGAAATGTGGTTAATACTGACTCCTTGTGGATTTGATTAAGTCGAGAGAAAAAAAAAACTCTTCCTCCTTCACTAATAACGAATGCCAAAATTCGTTTTGAACCATACAGAAACATTATGTTCAGTAAATTCATAATGTTTATTCTTATATTATTAACACTTTGCTCTAAGACATCTCCCTGGCATGTTACATCATTTATGCCTACATTATGTAATATGTCAGGGAGATTTGTATACTGAGCTGAGAAAGTAATACTAAGTCTATGTTGTGTTGTAAGCTGTTAGTAGCCCATGTGACTTACCATTATTATTTAGTCTATTTTTTCCCTCATAATTTAGCTTACTCTTCTGACTTTGTGGTGCACATGTATCTCAAACACATATGATCTGTTTGAGATAAATGTCATTATCGGATATTGTAAGAGCTGTCCTTGTCTGCTTATATGCCCCCTTTATTTATCCTATGGTTCTGACTTGGTGTACAGGGAGAATACTGTAAGAACAAACAATGTTCGTAATTCCGTCGCTGTACATTTCAAAAGTGCTGAACAAATAGTTATATTGACTACGTCCGTCCTAGCTCGCTCATTAATGTCTTAACCTAAAATGATGGACTACTCGTCATCCCCTTCTACCAAAGTTTGTACATTTCAATTGTCAGTAGAAACCACATCAGACATTTCAGCTATGTTTTTTGAAACGGCAGTAAATGAGGCTGAATGAACTGTTTCCCTGCCAGACAAGGCTCCACTGATAGCCAGGTGTAGCAGTGGTAAGGTGTTGGGACTGCTGTTGGGACAGCTTTATGTAGGCCCTAACAGTTTGTGGGCACCGTATGTATCCATTATAGTCCAATTAATGCATTGTTTAGTGTTGTGTAGTGGCTTTGCTCGCAGTCATCAACAACATTTGTTTTGAGTTTGTCCCTTCAAGATGTACATGCTAAAATCGCCACTGGTCTCTTCACAGTGCTCGTTCTAACGTAAGTTATTATTAAATACTGTTAGTTTCCCAGCCTGTTCTGGACCGGGGGACTGTGAGGAGACCTCTGGTTGCATGTCTTGTGTTGTACCTTCTTGTGTTGAACCAGTTCGGTACCATCAACCGCTCGCACAAAGACAAGATTGACATGCATATTACTGACATTTGCACTCCGTGTACATCAAAGTGCAAAAACCAAGGGCCTTTAGGACCTGTCTGGTCGACTGAGATGTCAAGGAAGCAGCCTTATCATGGACAGACCTCTTCCCATTTTAGCAACATTGAGTCTATATGTTTAGACCATGACAGCTTACTATCTAGGGTTACAATTGCCACAATATTCAAAAATAGATCCAAATGAGATTTAGCGTTGAGCGAGTGATTTTTTTCCAAAAACAATACTTTTTGTTTTTGAGATATTTTTTGGTCATGGAGTGTATGTGGACATATGGACACCAGCTCATCGAACATCTAAATACAAAATAATGGACGTTATTATGGAGTTGGTCCCCCCTATAACAGCCTCCACTCTTCTGGGAAGGCGTCCACTAGATGCTGGAACATTGCTGCGAGACTTGCATTCATTCAGCAACAAGACCATTAGTGAGGTCGTGCACTGATGTTGGGCAATTGGGCCTGGCTCGCAGTAGTCGTTCCAATTCATCCCAAAGGTGTTCGATTTGGTTGAGGTCAGGGCTCTGTGCAGACCAGTCAAGTTCTTCCACACCGATCTTGACATTCCATTTCTGTATGGACCTCTCTTTGTGCACAGGAAAGGGCCAAAACGGGAAAGGGCCTTCCCCAAATTGCACAGAAAGCACAGAATTGTCTAGAATGTCATTGTAAGCTATAGCGTGAAGATTTCCATTCACTGAAACTAAGGGGCTTAGTTCGAACTATGAAAAAAGCCCCAGACCATTATTACTCATCCATCAAACTTTACAGTTGGCACTATGCATTCGGGTAGGTAGCGTTCTCCTGGCATCCGCCAAACCCAGATTCATCTGTCAGACTGCCAGATGGTGCAGCACGATTCATCACTCCAGAGAACACGTTTAGACTGCTACAGAGTCCAGAATATTAATCAACCTATCAGGGTTTGTTACCAAAATCTACAGGAACAAGATCATTCACATGTATCGATCACAAGATCAAATAGAGCTCTGTTCTAAAGCTGTATCCATACCCATTGGATGCAGTGATCACAAGATAGTGGCTATATCTAGGAGAGCCAAGGTTCCAAAAGCTTGGCCTAAAATAGTGTACAAGAGATCATCTTATGTGCATGATGTAAGTAATATTTGTTCGTCCTATGTGATTAATAAGGAGCAATTATTAATTAAAACCTGTTATGAAACAGACTGTTAACTGTTAAGGCTCCATGGATTGATTAACTGTATGTTTGAAAGAGATGGGGCAAAAGGAGTGGCTAATAAGTCTGGCTGCACATCTGACTGGCTGACTTACTGCAAACTGATCAATTATGTGACTAAACTCAACAAAAAGAAGAAGTAACTGTATTATGAAGCCAAGATCAATGACATACTGTAAAGAATGATGGGGAAAAAACTTGAGTACTTTAAATGAAATGAAGGGCAGAAAGACAAATTCAACTCCATCTTTCATCGTATCACATGGCTTATTCATCACAAAACCATTTGATGTTGGCATTTCTTAGAATGATTACTTCATTGGCAAAGTGAGTAAACTTAAGCAGGAAATGCCAACAACGAAGAGTGTGCCATCATACTAACGCATAAAAACAACTAATAATGAAAGAATAGAGTAAGTGTAAAGTTAGTGTGGGACAGGTGGAAAAATTACTGTTATCGATCAATAATGACAAACCACCTGGCATTAAAAACTTTCGGTGCCTTCGGAAAATATTCAGACCCATTTACTTCTTCCACATTTTAATGTTATAGCCTCAATCTAAAATAAATTAAATCGCTTTTTTTTCTCATCAATCTACAAACAATACCCCATAATGACAAAGCAAAAATAGGTTTTTAGATTTTTGCAAATGTATTACAAATAACAAACAGAAAATCACAGTTACATAAGTATTGAGACCCTTTATTCAGTACTTTGTTGAAGCACCTTTGGCAGCGATTACAGCCTTGAGTCTTCTTGGGTATGACGCTACAAGCTTGACACACCTGCATTTAGGAAGTTTCTCCCATTTTTCTCTGCAGATCCTCTCAAGCTCTGTCAGGTTGGATGGGGAGTGTTACAGCACAGCTATTTTCAGGTCTCTCCTGGAGATGTTCGATCGGTTTCAAGTCCAGGCTCTGGATGGGCCACTAAAGAACATTTAAAGACTTGTCCCGAAGACACTCCTGCATTGTCTTGGCTGTGTGCTTAAGGTCGTTGTCCTGTTGGAAGGTGAACCTTCGCTCCAGTCTGAGATCCTGAGCACTCTGGAGCAGATTTTCATCAAGGATCTCCCTGTACTTTGCTCCGTTCATCTTTCCCTCGATCCTGACTAGTCTCCCATGTGCCTTTTTATTGAGGAGTGGCTTCCGTCTGGCCACTCTACCATAAAGGCCTGATTGGTGGAGTGCTGCAGAGATGGTTGTCCTTCTGGAAGTTTCTCCCATCTTCTCCCATCTTCTCTAGAGCAACTCTAGAGCTCTGTCCAATTGACCATCGGGTTCTTAGTCACCTCCCTGACCAAGGCCCTTCTCCCCGATTGCTCAGTTTGGCCGGATGGCCATCTCGAGGAAGATTCTTGCTGGTTCCACACCTCTTTCATTTAAGAATGATGGAGGCCACTGTGTTCTTGGGGACCTTTAACGCTGCAGACATTTTTTGGTACCCTTCCCCAGATCTGTGCTTCGACACAATCTACTGACAATTCCCTCAACCTCATGACTTGGTTTTTGCTCTGACATGCACTCTCAACTGTGGGCTATTATATAGACACGTGTGTGCCTTTCCATATCATGTCTAATCAATTGAATTTACCACAGGTGGATTCCAATCAAGTTGTAGAAACATCTCAAGGATGATCAATCGAAACAGGATGAACCTGAGCTCAATTTTGAATCTCATAGCAAATAGTCTGAATACTTCTGTGAATAAGATATTTCTGTTTTATTTTTTATAAATTTGCTAAAACTACAAAAAACCTGTTTGCTTTGTCATTATTATTGGGTCATTATTTGTGTGTAGATTAATGAGGAACAACTTTTATTAAATCCATTTTAGAATTAGGCTGTAACGTAACAGAATTTGTAAAAAGTAAAGTGGTCTGATTACTTTCTGAAGGCACTGTATACAGCTAATGTCCCGCCCTGACCATAGAGAGCCTTTTTATTCTCTATCTTGTTTAGGTCGGGGTGTGACTAGGGGGGGGGGGGGTGTTCTAATCTAGGTTGTGTATTTCTATGTTGGCCTGGTATGGTTCCCAATCAGAGGCAGCTGTTTTTCGTTGTCTCTGATTGGGGATCATATTTAGGCAGCCATTTCTCCACTGTGTTTTGTGGGATCTTGTTACTGTGTAGTTGCCTGTGAGCACTCCATAGCTTCACGTGCTGTTTGCTCTTTATTGTTTTTTGGTGCGGTTCACTTCAAATAAAATGTCGAACCAATTTCAATCTACGCTTTGGATGTTATTGGATGTTATCCGAATGTTAGTACGACGATCGTGACAGCTAATGAAGTCACTGAAACCCTTAAGAAGGAGTTGCAGTCAGTTGTAATGGGTGGCCAGTAATAAACTGGTCCTGAACAACTCTAAAACTAAGATAATTGTATTTGGTTCAAATCATTCCCTAAGTTCTAGACCTCAGCTGTATCTAGTAATGAATGGTGTGGAAGTTGAACAAGATGAGGAGATTAAATTACTTTCTGTTACCTGTTACAGATTCAATAATTGTAAAGATGGGGAGAGGTATGTCTGTAATAAAGAGATGTTCTGCTTTTTTGACACCCCACACACCCCACAAAGCGAGTCCTGCAGGCTCTAGTTGAATCATATTATTGTCCAGTCGTGTGGTCAAATGCAGCAAAGAAAGGCCTAGTTAAGCTGCAGCTGGCCCAGAACAGTGGCACATCTTGCTCTTTATTGTAATTTATTGTTATTGTTATTGTAATCAGAGTACTAATATAAATACTATACCACTCCTACTTCCAGAGGCAGTTTGGAACTCGGTAAGGAGTGTTGCAACCGAGGAAAAACAATTTTTACGTGCTACGTACTTCAGCACTCGTGAGCTTGTGTGGCCTACCACTTCACGGCTGAGCCGTTGTTGCTCATAGACCTTTCCACTTCACAATACAGTTGACTGGGGCAGATCTAGCAGATCCAGCAGGGCAGAAATTGACGAACCTACTTGTTGGAAAGGTGCCATCTTATGACGGTGCCACGTTGAAAGTCACTGAGCTCTTCAGTATGGAGATTGCATGGCTCTGTGCTTGATTTTATACACCTGTCAGCAAAAGGTGTGGCTGAAATAGCCGAATCCACTAATTTGAAAGGGTGTCCACATACTTGTGTATATATTTTGATTTTAGCACCAAACCTATTGCTAGTTACACATTCTAAATCTGGGTGTCAGTCATTTATTTGATTGTCATAGCTGACGTGTATACTGTTGCATTGGACACACACAGGCTTTATTCAATGTCATTAAAGGTCATGAGAAAAAAGAGAAAGCTATAATGGCCCAAGACGGCTGCCCTGCGGTACACTACAAGTCAATTTATTTATGGATAGCAACACATTTTTCACCTCTTCCCCCTCACTTCTCTGAGGAATAGATTCCCACTGGCTAGTGTTAAGGTTGGGTGTGGACATGTAGCTAGGGTTAGTTTATGCCTCAATGAAGGTTGGAGCTGAGTTTGCTTATTTACCTAGAATTTCATTTAAAGTCCTCCAGCGCTTTTTACGACCATTTTTTATACTGTATAATGTATCTTTATTCCATAGTAGTGTTTTTTTGTTCTTTAACAAAGTGATTTCTCAATGTTTGCTGTGTTTTCAGACTTATTTGTTTTTACATCTCAGCCATACACCAGTTTTTCAATTCATCGTCAATCCAGGGGGATTTGGCAATTCTAAAATTACATTTATTGATGGGCGCATGTTGATATCAATTAGGGAAAAATATATAATGACAGCCAATAAATATTGATGCCAAGGGGCTGTGGAAAAGACTGGTTGGTATTGAAAGGGCTTGCTGTGGAACAGACTGGTTGGTATTGAAAGGGCTTGATGTGGAACAGACTGGTTGGTACTGAAAGGGCTTGCTGTGGAACAGACTGGTTGGTATTGAAAGGGCTTTCTGTGGGACAGACTGGTTGGTACTGAAAGGGCTTGCTGTGGAACAGACTGGTTGGTATTGAAAGGGCTTGATGTGGAACAGACTGGTTGGTATTGAAAGGGCTTTCTGTGGGACAGACTGGTTGGTATTGAAAGGGCTTGCTGTGGAACAGACTGGTTGGTATTGAAAGGGCTTGATGTGGAACAGACTGGTTGGTATTGAAAGGGCTTGCTGTGGTACAGACTGGTTGGTATTGAAAGGGCTTTCTGTGGGACAGACTGGTTGGTACTGAAAGGGCTTGCTGTGGAACAGACTGGTTGGTATTGAAAGGGCTTGCTGTGGGACAGACTGGTTGGTATTGAAAGGGCTTTCTGTGGGACAGACTGGTTGGTATTGAAAGGGCTTGCTGTGGGACAGACTGGTTGGTACTGAAAGGGCTTGCTGTGGAACAGACTGGTTGGTATTGAAAGGGCTTGCTGTGGGACAGACTGGTTGGTATTGAAAGGGCTTGCTGTGGAACAGACTGGTTGGTACTGAAAGGGCTTGCTGTGGAACAGACTGGTTGGTATTGAAAGGGCTTGCTGTGGGACAGACTGGTTGGTATTGAAAGGGCTTGCTGTGGAACAGACTGGTTGGTATTGAAAGGGCTTGCTGTGGGACAGACTGGTTGGTATTGAAAGGGCTTGCTGTGGAACAGAGTGGTTGGTAATGAAAGTGCTTGCTGTGGAACAGACTGGTTGGTACTGAAAGGGCTTGCTGTGGGACAGACTGGTTGGTATTGAAAGGGCTTTCTGTGGAACAGACTGGTTGGTACTGAAAGGGCTTGCTGTGGAACAGACTGGTTGGTATTGAAAGTGCTTGCTGTGGAACAGACTGGTTGGTATTGAAAGTGCTGGATCGTACCATAAACCACATACGCATCTGTGATGTGGAATCAAACAATACAAAAATAAGTTGTACATATTTACATACATTTAAGTCATTTAGCAGACGCTCTTATCCAGAGCGACTTACAAATTGGAAAGTTCATACATATTCATCCTGGTCCCCCCGTGGGAATTGAACCCTGGTCCCCCCCGTGGGAATTGAACCCACAACCCTGACGTTGCAAGCGCCATGCTCTACCAACTGAGCCACACGGGACCCGTATAAAGAAAGGGCTTGATGATCAGATTTGAAGACGGCTGAAAAACAGAAGTTGTGTATTCTTTATACAAGTGGGACAAAATTCTATAACTGAGGTATTATGTAACACAAAAAAAAAATAAGAGAGTAAAAGCCAATGGTAGTCTTTTCCAAAGCCTGGTGTGGGAGTATGGAAGCCACACTGAATTATCCCAAAAAGAGCAAATCTTATGAGGGGGTGACAGTCTCAGAAAACCATGAACCGCTCCTCTTCACCAAGCCTTATGGAAACCTCTTATCTAGACGAGATAATGTGCTTATTTTCTATACGCTTACATAAACACACCATAAACAGTCCCCAGTAGGTGTGGAAATGTACTGTCCTCTGTAGAGCAGTGGTTTCACCAAGAAAATATCCCACTTTGGAAAGTACATGGAGTAGTAATTTAGGCTGAAAGTCTGTTGTTATTCTTCCTAATCTTGGTTAACACAGAACAAATATCTTGCATAATTTGGTCAGCTGTGTGATTTACACACAAAATCTGTCCACGAGAGGTTATATTCTTCCTGACGTGTCCAAAGTGGATATAATAGTTTAATTTCAGGCTTTAGAGATTCACTGATCTCCTTACAACAACAACAAATACAAAACCCAGAAAATCCCAACTTTCTCTTAAAACAAAAAAAAATGACAGACCTCAGAGTTGCCAGGACAAATAATTTTTACGCCACTTCAAGACGGCTGTGACCGGAAGTGATTTTTGTAGCAGGTTAGAAGAGCATTTTCGCTAACCCCAACCCTTTTCCTAACCTTAACCTCAGTCTCCTAACCTGCTACTTTAATTATCCTAACCTGCTGCGTAAGTTCTCCTAACCTGCTACGTTAATTATCCTAACCTGCTGCGTAAGTTCTCCTAACCTGCTATGGAAAACAGCTGTATCGAAGTGGTGTGAAAAGAGTGTTACTCCTATAGAGATAGATAGAGGACTCTTCTTTTTTTCTGTGACTGCATAGGCAGTGCCATTGAGGCAATCTCCATTTTGAAGTAGTCATTTTTCTTCTTCTTGATTGGCTGATCCTTCCTGATAACCCGGTTGGACATGAATCCAACAGGGTCACCAGGAGAGATCAGCTAAGGAAGTTGGAAGTCCCACCCAGTTGACTCCATTAAAAATGGTAGAAGCCCTCCGATGGCTATACCTTTTGGCCACTAGAGGCCTCTATCATTCTCTATGGTTTCTCAAGAGTTGCCTCCTCATTGCCATATTGTCCTGTTCCTGGTTTAGGTTCATAGAGCCTCTCTGTAAATAGAGTGCTGAATGCTGTGGAAATGAATTGGAGGAGGGATATGCTTAAGTTCTGCTTCTATCACTGACCTTTATGTACTGTGCTTTGTATTCAGCGGAGCGGAACAGAATAAATGAAATGGCATCAAACCATGTATTTGATGTAGTTCCTACCATTCCACTGATTCCTCTCCAGCCACTACTACGAGCCTGTCCTCCCCAAATAGGGTGTCACCAACCTCCTGTGGTCGTGTGCTGTTCAAAGGATAATCCCTGGACTCTGCCGTTCCTTTCTCAAAATGTCTTTTACCATAGCTGCCAGGGTAGATGCGATTTACACACACACACACACACACACACGCACGCACGCACGCACGCACGCACGTACGCACACACACACGCACGCACGCACGCACACGCACACGTGCACACACACACACACACAACATCTGGTGTGTATTATTTTCCCAGTTGCTTTAGAATATGTAGGGCATAGAAATGAGGGCAGCATGCAATTCATATCGGAAGTTAAACATGTCCTTGGCTCACAGAGGAGAATTTTCTATTTCCCAAAGCAACATTTCCCAAAGCAAATATCTCACCACTCACTACACTGCAGAAATCTTCAAGGCATTTTGTGACATAAAAGCAAGTGTGAGCTTTAAAAATAAAAACTAGTTACACAAACCACAAAAATCTAATATACTGAATAAAAATATAAACGCAACATTTAAAGTGTTGGACCCATGTTTAATGAGCTGAAATGAAAGATACCAGAAATGTTCCATACGCACTAAAAGCTTATTTTTCAAAAAAAATTTACACATTTGTTTACATCCCTGTTAGTGAGCATTTCTCCTTTGCCAAGATTATCCATCCACCTGACAGTGGCATAACAAGTAGCTGACTAAACAGCATGATTATTACACAGGTACACCTTGTGCTGGGGACAATAAAATTACACTCTAAAATGTGCAATTTTGTTACACAACACAATGCCACAGATGTCTTACGTATCGAGGGAGTGTGCAATTGACATGCGGACTGCACGAGTGTAGCTGCTTCCAGCCTCCAGCCAGTTGCTGCATGTGAAGTGACTACTGTTACTGTTGTCATTACAAGCCAACTTTAAACGCTGATGACAATCAACAGGCTATAGTCAATATTTGTTCCTGTGAGAAAAGAACGAGAAAGATTATATATAAAAAGTGATCTTTATGTATTTGTTTATACAATAGAAACTTATTGGAGAAATTACTCCCAGAAAATAAAGACTCACGCTTCACTGATCTGTCGTAATGCTTTAAACTACAAAATCATTCAACTCTAAAAGTAGTGTCAATTGAAAACGTAGAAATATGTCTGGTATTATTAAAGATAAGCAGTAAAAAGATGGCGAAACTGTTGCTGTTCTTTCAGAATGCGTGGGAAGCCTGTGGTTCCGTCCTCTGCCTCCAGGCAGTGAGTGCGTGTGATGTGAAGTGACTGGTGTTGCTCCGTCATCATCTCTGAAGACACTCTGTCTGTGAGGTCCCCCATTCATCACCTGGCGGAGCAGGACTTCTGGGTGCTCCGGCGACATTGTGTTTATGCAACTTAAAGAGGTCTTACGCTCCAGTGCTACAGTGATGAATGGCCTGCTGCAGCAAAACAGATGATGTGAGCATCCAGTGGGAGGATAGGAGAATAGACTGGCTAGCTATAGGAATGGATAGGAAGAGGCCACTGCATCACAGGTATAGGCTAGCTAGAGTAACGGATGGGTGAGGCCACTTTATCAGGGGTATAGGCTAGCTAGAGTAACGGATGGGTGAGGCCACTTTATCAGGGGTATAGGCTAGCTAGAGTAACGGATGGGTGAGGCCACTTTATCAGGGGTATAGGCTAGCTATAGGAATGGATAGGAAGAGGCCACTGCATCACAGGTATAGGCTAGCTAGAGTAACGGATGGGTGAGGCCACTTTATCAGGGGTATAGGCTAGCTAGAGGAATGGATGGGTTGAGGCCACTGCATCACAGGTATAGGCTAGCTAGAGTAACGGATGGGTGAGGCCACTTTATTAGGGGTATAGGCTAGCTAGAGTAACGGATGGGTGAGGCCACTTTATTAGGGGTATAGGCTAGCTAGAGGAATGGATGGGATGAGGCCACTGCATCACAGGTATAGGCTAGCTAGAGTAACGGATGGGTGAGGCCACTTTATCAGGGGTATAGGCTAGCTAGAGGAATGGATGGGTTGAGGCCACTTTATCAGGGGTATAGGCTAGCTAGAGTAACGGATGGGTGAGGCCACTTTATCAGGGGTATAGGCTAGCTAGAGTAACGGATGGGTGAGGCCACTTTATCAGGGGTATAGGCTAGCTAGAGGAATGGATGGGATGAGGCAACTGCATTAGGGGTATAGGCTAGCTAGAGGAATGGATGGGATGAGGCCACTGCATCACAGGTATAGGCTAGCTAGAGTAACGGATGGGTCGAGGCCACTGCATTAGGGGTATAGGCTAGCTAGAGTAACGGATGGTCGAGGCCACTGCATTAGGGGTATAGGCTAGCTAGAGTAACGGATGGTCGAGGCCACTGCATTAGGGGTATAGGCTAGCTAGAGTAACGGATGGGTGAGGCCACTTTATCAGGGGTATAGGCTAGCTAGAGTAACGGATGGGTGAGGCCACTTTATCAGGGGTATAGGCTAGCTAGAGTAACGGATGGGTGAGGCCACTTTATCAGGGGTATAGGCTAGCTAGAGGAATGGATGGGTTGAGGCCACTGCATTAGGGGCATAGGCTAGCTAGAGGAATGGATGGGTTGAGGCCACTGCATTAGGGGCATAGGCTAGCTAGAGGAATGGATGGGTTGAGGCAACTGCATTAGGGGTATAGGCTAGCTAGAGGAATGGATGGGTTGAGGCAACTGCATTAGGGGTATAGGCTAGCTAGAGGAATGGATGGGTTGAGGCAACTGCATTAGGGGCATAGGCTAGCTAGAGGAATGGATGGGTTGAGGCAACTGCATTAGGGGTATAGGCTAGCTAGAGGAATGGATGGGTTGAGGCAACTGCATTAGGGGTATAGGCTAGCTAGAGTAACGGATGGGTGAGGCCACTTTATCACAGGTATAGGCTAGCTAGAGTAACGGATGGGTGAGGCCACTTTATCAGGGGTATAGGCTAGCTAGAGGAATGGATGGGTTGAGGCAACTGCATTAGGGGTATAGGCTAGCTAGAGGAATGGATGGGATGAGGCCACTGCATCACAGGTATAGGCTAGCTAGAGGAATGGATGGGATGAGGCCACTGTGTCAGGGGTATAGGCTAGCTAGAGGAAAGGATGGGATGAGGCCACTGCGTCAGGGGTATAGGCTAGCTAGAGGAAAGAATGGATGAGGCCACTGCATCAGGGGCATAGGCTAGCTAGAGGAAAGGATGGGATGAGGCCACTGCGTCAGGGGTATAGGCTAGCTAGAGGAATGGATGGGATGAGGCCACTGCATCAGGGGTATAGGCTAGCTAGAGGAATGGATGGGATGAGGCCACTGCATCACAGGTATAGGCTAGCTATAGGAATGGATGTGATGAGGCCACTGCATCACAGGTATAGGCTAGCTAGAGGAATGGATGGGATGAGGTCACTGCGTCAGGGGTATAGGCTAGCTAGAGGAATGGATGTGATGAGGCCACTGCATCAGGGGTATAGGCTAGCTAGAGGAATGGATGTGATGAGGCCACTGCATCAGGGGTATAGGCTAGCTAGAGGAATGGATGTGATGAGGCCACTGCATCAGGGGTATAGGCTAGCTAGAGGAATGGATGGGTTGAGGCCACTTTATTAGGGGTATAGGCTAGCTAGAGGAATGGATGGTCGAGGCCACTGCATTTAGGGGTATAGGCTAGCTAGAGGAATGGATGGGTTGAGGCCACTGCATTAGGGGTATAGGCTAGCTAGAGGAATGGATGGGATGAGGCCACTGCATCAGGGGTATAGGCTAGCTAGAGGAATGGATGGGATGAGGCCACTGCATCAGGGGTATAGGCTAGCTAGTCCTTACAAGTCTATTGACGCACCCATGTGTCAATTTAATGAACATAATACAAAAATCCCCATCAAAATTGGTCAGTTTAAGCTAGAGTTATCTGTTTTGTATGTGCTGTGTCTCAATCTACTTCATCTGCCTATGTCAGCTTTCCACATGGAAAGTGAGAGAGCTACAGTACTGTTTATCAGACCAGGAGATATGCTGAAAATCGTTCTTCTCACGAAAACATCTGTAGCGTCCGAATGACCAAGTTTGTATATTCCTTCTTGTGAATCTGCGTTGGTTTGTGGCCGACGTCTTATTTAGCAACTTTTTAAAAAAAAGGCTGGCCAATTAAACCAATTCCTATAGAAAACTGAGCCAGCTTTGAAACTCTTGTTAGACCAAAATGAAATACCAATACAGAATCCCTTTTTAGAGTTAATGCAAAAGCCTGTGTGTGATGAAATGCCAGTCAGTAAAATAGCACGGTGTCCATCCCAAATAGCACCCTATTCCCTATTGGCCCTGGTCAAAAGTAGTGCACTATAAAGGGAATAGGGTGCCATTTGGGATGTAGGTGTACAGTGTGTGTCTCTCATAATCTTCCTTCTATACCATGGAATCCCCTCTCATCCCTTTTACAAGTAAATGAAGAGGCCACGTGCAACGTACAAGCCCAGAATCGGTCACAAATAGTACCCTATTCCCTATACAGTAAACTACTTTTCACCAGGGCTCTGCAGAGAAGAGAGTGCCATTTAGAACACAGTGCGCACACAATCCCAGTCAGACAGGTTAATAACTTGCCTGTGGCTAGCTCAAATTGTGTTCTATTGACACCTGCTCTCTGCCTCAAGATAGAAGCCAAAGACCTCATCAAACAACAAGATAGGCTCCAGGAGGTAAATGCTGTGGCTCTCTCTCTCTCTCTCTTTAGAAGTGTTGTTGACCATGTTAGTCATGATTCCTGGGCTTATTTAGCCTCTCTCTCTCTCTCTCTCTTTAGAAGTGTTGTTGACCATGTTAGTCATGATTCCTGGGCTTATTTAGCCTCTCTCTCTCTCTCTCTCTTTAGAAGTGTTGTTGACCATGTTAGTCATGATTCCTGGGCTTATTTAGCCTCTCTCTCTCTCTCTCTCTCTCTTTAGAAGTGTTGTTGACCATGTTAGTCATGATTCCTGGGCTTATTTAGCCTCTCTCTCTCTCTCTCTTTAGAAGTGTTGTTGACCATGTTAGTCATGATTCCTGGGATTGTTTTGTTCACTTTTGATCTATGTTTTCTTGTTGTTCTTTCCACTTGACCCAATAGGAAAACTAATGACTTAGAATATATGTACAGTACCAGTCAAAAGTTTGGCCACAGCTACTCATTCTCTGGTTGTAGAATACATTGTAGAATAATAGTAAAGACATCAGAACTATGAAATAACACAAATGGAATCATGTAGTAACCAAAAAAGTGTTATTTTATATTTTACATTCTTCAAAGTAGCCACCATTTGCCTTGATGACTGCTTTGCACACTCTTGGACTTCTCTCAACCAGCTTCATGGGGTAGTCACCTGGAATGAATTTCAATGGACAGGTGTACCTTGTTAAAAGTTCATTTGTGGAAATTCATTACTTCTTATTGCGTTTGAGCCCATCAGTTGTGTTGTGCCAAGGTAAGGGTGGTATACAGAAGATAGCCATATTTGGTAAAATACCACATCCATATTATATCAAGAACAGCTCAAATAAAAGAGAAACAACAGTCCATCATTACTTTAAGACATGAAGGTCAGTCAATGCGGAAAATTTCAAGAACTTTGAAAGTTTCTTCAAGTGCAGTCGCAAAAACCATCAAGCGCTATGATGAAAGGATTGCAACAGCAAAGGATGACGCAGAGTTACCTCTGCTGCAGAGGACAAGTTCATTCGAGTTACCAAGCCTCAGATTGCAGCCCAAATAAATGCTTCACAGAGTTCAAGTAACAGACACATCTCAACATCAACTGTTCAGAGGAGACTGTCTGAATCAGGCCTTCATGGTCGAATTGCTGCAAAGAAACCACTACTAAAGGACACCAATAAAAAGAAGAGACTTGCTTGGTCCAAGAAACACAAGCAATGGTCCTGTGGAAATCTGTCCTTTGTTCTGATGAGTCCAAAGTTTTGATATTTGGTTCCATCTTCTGTGTCTTTGTGAGACACATAGTAGGTGAACGGATGATATCCGCATGTGTGGTTCCCACCATGAAGCATGGGAAAGGTATAAGTTGTCTAACTGAATGTATTCAACTGAATGTGTCTTCCACGTTTAACCCAATCCCTCTGAAGCAGAGAGGTGCAGGTGGCTGCCATAATCAACATCTTGGGAACAGTGGGTTAACTGCCTTGCTCAGGGGCAGAACAACATATTTTTACCTTGTCAACTCAGTGATTTGATCCAGCAACCTTCTGGTTACTGGCCAAACACTTTGACCACTAGGCTACCTTCCACCCCGGCATAGTGGAGGTGTGATGGTGTGGGAGTGCTTTGCTGGTGACACTGTTTGTGATTTATTTTGAATTCAAGGCACACCTAACCAGCATGGCTACCACAGCATTCTGCAGCGATACGCCATCCCATCTGGTTTGCGCTTAGTCCCACTATCATTTCTTTTTCAACAGGACAATGACCAAACACACCTCCAGGCTGTGTAAGGGCTATTTGTTTCCACAATCACCCGACCTCAACCCAATTAAGATGGTTTGGGATGAGTTGGACAGCAGAGTGAAGGAAAAAACTGCCAACAAGTGCTCAGCATGTGTGGGAACTCCTTCAAGACTGTAGGAAACGCATTTTAGGTGAATATGGTTAAGAAAATGCCAAGAGTGTGCAAAGCTGTCATCAAGGCAAGTGGGTAGCTACTTTGAAGAATATAAAATCTAAAATAGATTTTAATTTGTTTAACACATTTTTGATTGCTACATGATTCCATATGTGTTATTTCATAGTTTGATATATTCACTATTATTATACAATGTATAAAATAGTAAAAATAAAGAATAACCCTTGTATGAGTAGGTATGTCCAAACTTTTGACTGGTACTGCATAGATACATTAATAGAAAGTGAATCTAGTAAAAGTGAAAGTCACCCAGTAAAATACTACTTCAGTAAAAGTCTAAACAACAATAGACATAATTTACAAACTATGCATTTGTGTTTAGTGAGTCCTCCAGATCAGAGGCAGTAGTGATGACCAGAGATGTTCTCTTGATAAGTGTGTGAATTTGACAATTTTCCTGTCCTGCTAACATTCAAATTGTAACGAATACTTTTAGCTGTCAGGGAAAAATACATGGTGGAAAGAAGTACATTATTTTCATTAGGAATGTAATGAAGTAAAAGTAAAAGTTGGGAAAGAAATCTAAATAGTAATGTAATGTGAAGATACCCCCCAAAAAGTACTTAAGTAGTACTTCAAAGTATAATTAATTAAGTACTTCATGCCACTGATCATGCTATAATTACAAATGATCAATACACTATGTATCACTAGACTACTGGCAGTCCAGCAGAGAGAACTTGGAGGATACTCAGATGTTTGTCTTTCTTTTCACATCCCTGCAGCTGTTACAGACTGTGAATCTAGTGGAAAAAAAAGAGGCAGCCCAAGATAGAAAATCCAACACATCTCACAGCGCCTTCCAGCCCATTGAAGATCTAAGTGAAGTGTTGATCGGAAAGTGGTGTGTGGTAGAGTACGATCAGGATGTTTACCCTGGCATCGAGCAAGAAACTCAAGCAGAGAGTGGTGCTGTGTGAAAACCAAGAGTCGCGTTGGCCCCAAACGTTTTTTGGGGCCGATGAGAGATAACATCAGATGGTACAGACCACAGCATGTGCTTGGACTTGTCCCTGAGCCCCATCCAGTGACCAAAAGGCACATGGAGCTGGATGCCTAGGTCTGGGAGGAACATAGCTCTCTTTCTAAGCCTTAGCCTGTCTAGGACTGGGGTTCTGCTAGCGGACAGCCAAAGAAGTTGCAGGGCGCCAAATTCAATTAACAGAAATCTCATAATTCAATTTTCTCAAACGTACAAGTATTAGGCACCATTTTAAAGATAAAATTCTCGTTAATCCAACCACAGTGTCAGATTTCAAAAAAGCTTTTCGGCGAAAGCAGAAATTATCATTATATTGGGTCAGCAACTAGTCACAGAAAGCATACAGCGATTTTCCAAGCAAAGAGAGGAGTCACAAAAAGCTGAAATATTGATAAAATGAATCACTAACCTTTGATATTCTTGATCAGATGACACTCCCGGGACAACATGTTACACAATACATGTATGTTTTGTTCGATCAAGGTCATATTTATATCGAAAAACCTCAGTTTACATTTGGCTTTGCCTCCAAAACATCCCGTGAATTTGCACAGAGCAAATCACAGAAATACTCATAAGAAACATTAATTTAAAGATACAAGTATTTTTCACAGATTTAAAGATATACTTCTCCTTAATGCAACCACTATGTCAGATTTCAAAAAAACTTTATGGAAAAAGCAAACCATGCAATAATCTGAGTACGCCGCTCAGAGACATACACAACCCAAGAAGATATACAAGAAAATCAAATAAATGTGTCGATACCCATGTGTGGGATACAGAACATAATCACTCTACCATAACTAAATATAGAAAATACAAATATAGCCATTGAAAATAAATCACATCTATTTTAAGTTACAAAAGTAAAAAGTTTGTAAAAACTGTGCAAGTACAGCAAATGTATAGTTCAGTATATTACACAAGACATTTAAAATACAGTACTCTGTATCAATAGAAATCCTGAGAGTTCTCCATTCCTGGTTCCCAAGTGACTGAGTTTAGGCATTCGGGCAAACCCCCTTTCACCTTTGAGGGCTTCAGGAGGGCATTGCTCTGACCAGATCAAACAAGCACCAAATTATCTGCAGTCTTTACAAAAGTTTATCATGTCACCTCTACACCTAGAATGTGGGTTTTCATATTATTCTCCATTTCAAATTCTTTGCAGGCAGAACTGTATATCCCAAGATTGCTTTATTGTTGGAGTCAAAATAAGTCAGAAATAGCATTATAAATATTCACTTACCTTTGATGATCTTCGTTAGAATGCACTCCCACGAATCCCAGTTCCACAATATATGTTTGTTTTGTTCCATAAAGTCCATCATTTATGTCCAAATAGTAAACATATCGTAAACATATCGTAAACATATCGAAAACAAATGCGTTTAGTAAACAAATCGAAACTCACGAGGCGCGGGCAAGTCCAGCAGAAATGTCAGACGAAAATTCAAGAAAGTTATATTACTGGTCGTAGAAACAAATAAAACGATGTATAGAATCAATCTTTAGGATGTTTTTATCATAAATGTTCAATAATGTCCCAACCAGAGAATTTATTTGTCTGTAGAAAAGCAATGGAACGAGAGGTAACTTTCTCATGACCGCGCATCACGAGTTCTAAAGACGGTTGACATCTAGTGGAAGCCTTATAAAGTGCAAGATGACCCGTATCCCATACCCATTGTGTATTCAATAGGGGCTGAGTTGAAAAACTACAAACCTACAAAACCAAAAAAACAACTACTTCCTGAATGGATTTTCCCAGATTTTTGCTGGCAAATGAGTTCTGTTATACTCACAGACATCATTCAAACAGTTTTAGAAACTTCAGAGTGTTTTATATTAGCAACTGGGACTGAGTAGCAGGCTGTTTACGCTGGCAGGCTTTTCATCCAAATGTGAAAATGCTGCCCCCTATCCATAAGAAGCTATTTGATACACTTGGAAACTCACTATACAGTACATACAAAGCAGGACATACAATCATACATTAAAATAAAATGTGCCGCTCTCAATTAACTTCTTCTGGCTGCAAGCCCGAGTCCGGCCACAATATGACAACAGCCAAATTCAAAATATATTTTTTAGAAATATTTAACTTTCACACATTAACAAGTCCAATACAGCAAATGAAAGGTACACATCTTGTGAATCCAGCCAACATGTCCGATTTTTAAAATGGTTGACAGCGAAAACAGCACGTATATTTATGTTAGCTCACCACCAAATACAAAAAAGGACAGACATTTTTCACAGCACACCTAGCATGCACAAAGCCAACCTAACTAACCAAGAACCAACCAAACTAAACAACAAACAACTTCATCAGATGACAGTCTTATAACATGTTATTCAATAAATCTATGTTTTGTTTGAAAAATATGCATATTTCAGGTATAAATCATAGTTTACATTGCAGCTACAATCAGAAATTGCACCGAAAGCAGCCAGAATAATTATAGACACCAACGTCAAATAACTAAATACTCATCATAAAACATTTCTGAAAAATACATAGTGTACAGCAAATGAAAGACAGGCATCTTGTGATTCCAGCCAATATTTCCGATTTATTAAGTGTTTTACAGCGAAAACACAATATAGTGTTATATTAGCTTACCACAATAGCCAGAAACACAAGCCATTTCCCAGTAGCAAAAGTTAGCGATCGTAACAAACCAGCAAAAGATATATAATTTTTAACTAACCTTGATAAGCTTCATCAGATGACAGTCCTATAACATCAGGTTATACATACACGTATGTTTTGTTCGAAAATGTGCATATTTAGAGCTGAAATCGGTGGTTATACATTGTGCTAACGTAGCATCTTTTTCCCACAACGTCCGGATATTTTTCTGACACTTTTTCTGACACACATATTCTGACCAAATAGCTATTCCTAAACATAACAAAAAAATACATGTTGTATAGGAAATGATAGATACACTAGTTCTTAATGCAATCGCCGTGTTAGAATTCTAAAAATAACTTCATTACGGCATCCAGCTTAGGTATAGCGAGAGAGTACCCAAAAGCTGGGCGCAAACAACTATTTCAGATATATGAAATAGCATCATAAAATGGGTCCTACTTTTGCTGATCTTTCATCAGAATGTTGTACAAGGGGTCCTTTGTCGGGAACAATCGTTGTTTGGATTTAGAACGGCCTTTTTCCCTCTCGATTTAGCAAGCACACTTGCCAAGTGGCGCGAATCTCTCCATGTCAACAAACGGAAGAGAACGGAACACGGCAAAACTCACGAAAATTTTTAAATAATCTGATTAACCTGTCTAGGATCAGCGTGGCGCTAGCGGCACACCCCCCCCCCCCCCACTGAAAAACCAGTGCCGCGAAATTCAAAAAAAATATTTTTTTTAAATATTTAACTTTCACACATTAAAGTCCAATACAGCTAATGAAAGACACAGATCTTATGAATCCAGTCAACATTTCCGATTTTTAAAATGTTTTACAGGGAAGACACAATATGTAAAGATGTACATCTATTACCTAAAAACACATTAGCATAATCCACCATCTTTTATTTGTCCACCAACACCAGTAGCCATCACCAATTCGGCTAAACTAAGATATTTATAGCCCCTAACCAACAAAAAAACTCATTAGATGACAGTCTGATAACATATTTATGGTATGGGATAGGTTTTGTTAGAAAAAAGTGCATATTTCAGGTATATGGCATAGTTTACAATTGCACCCACCATCACAAATGGACTAGAATAATTACAATGAGCAACGTGTTTACCTAACTACTAATCATCAAACATTTCGTAAAAATACACAGCATACACGAATCGAAAGACACAGATCCTGTGAATACAGACAATATTTCAGATTTTCTAAGTGTCTTACAGCGAAAACACAATAAATCGTTATATTAGCTTAGCACATAGCAATTAGCAGCCCAGCATTGATTCTAGCCAAAGTGAGCGATAAAAGTCAACATCGCCAAAAGATATTAATTTTTTCACTAACCTTCTCAGAATTCTTCCGATGACACTCCTGTAACATCACATTACAACATGCATATACAGTTTGATCGAAAATGTTTATATTTAGCCACCAAAATCATGGTTAGACAATGTGAAATGTAGACAAGCTGGTAAAGAAAACGTCCTTGCGCCACTTAGACAGTGATCTACTCTTATACATAAATACACATAAACGTGACTAAAAAATATAGGGTGGACAGGGATTGATAGACAATTTAATTCTTAATACAATTGCGTTATTACATTTTTCAATTTATCCTTACTTTTCAATACAGTTTGCGCCAAGCGAAGCTACGTCAAAAAACATGGCGTCCTAAGCCACTAAAATGTTTCGACAGAAACACGATTTATCATAATAAAAATGTCCTACCTTGAGCTGTTCTTCCATCAGTATCTTGGGCAAAGGATCCTTTCTTGGGAGAAATCGTCTTTTGGTGGAAAGCTGTCCTCTTGCCATGTGGAAATGTCAACTACGTTCGGGATGAACTGAAAAGCGTTTCCAACTTTTCACATCGTTGCAAAAATAAATGTCCCAAAATCGCACTAAACGGATATAAATTGCTATAAAACGCTTTAAATTAACTACTTTGTGATGTTTGTAACTCCTATAACGAGTGAAAAGATGACCGGAGAAATATAACAGGCTAAACTAATGCTTGGAACAGGAGAGGGTCGGTGTCTTCCACGCGCGTTACGCAGCAAGAAAAGACTTGCTAGCTAAAGGTTTTTTTCATTTGTAGGGCCTGTGAACGAGCAATCGAGCCCGTTGGAATCGTCATCACGTAAAGGCATCCAGGGGAAGACGTAAGAAGTGTCCGTATAGTCATAGCAACGACAGAGCCCTTTTAAATGACTTCAGAAAAGTGGCCAACGTTTCTCAAATCTGACTCCATGTCAGGGAAATTGCTGTAGAATGGGCTCTGTTCCACTTAGAGACAAAATTTCAACTCCTATAGAAACTATAGACTGTTTTCTATCCAATAATAATAATAATATGCATATTGTACGATCAAGGATTTTGTGGGAAGCCGTTTAAAAAATTAGCCACATTAGCATAAATAGTCTAAACAGCGCCCCCATCCCCAACAGGTTAAACTATATTGAAAAAACATACTTTACGATGATATTGTCACATGTATCAAATAAAATCAAAGCCGGAGATATTAGTCGTCCATAATGACAGCTTATCAGAAGGCAAATCCAGGTCCCTTGACGCGCTCTCCAGACAACAGGAAACTGGTGACACGTCATACAAAGAGCATTTTACGAGCCCAGATCAAGTTATTATTCAAGTTATTTCTTCTCTCACTCCTTGTCGACATCTAGTGGAAGACGTATGAAGTGCATCTAAACGAATAAATATCAAGGTCTTTAATAGGCAGCCCCTAGAAGAGAGCATCGATTTCAGATTTTCCACTTCCTGTCAGGAAGTTTGATGCAAAAGGAGTTCTGTTTTACTCACAGATATAATTCAAACGGTTTTAGAAACTAGAGAGTGTTTTCTAACCAATAGTAATAATAATATGCATATTGTACGAGCAAGAATTGAGCACGAGGCCATTTGAAATGGGCACCTTTTATCCAGGCTACTCAATACTGCCCCTGCAGCCCAAAGAGGTTAACTCTTCCCTCAATATATAGGTGTTAGAAGTTTTAGTTGTTGCATCTAAGTGTAGTCAAGTACATAGCATTGCTCTCATGTTGAAAAAGTGCTAGTTCCAGTGTTTTGGAATCTTACTTTGTCTTACATTAATTCAATGTATGGCTGCAAGGCAAAGTGTTGAGTAGCCTGTGAAATCGTGCCCATTTCAAACGGCCTCCTACTCAAATCTTGCTCGTACAATATGAATATTATTATTCTTTTTGGATAGAAAACACTTTGTAGTTTCTAAAAGAGTTGGAATTATTTCTCTGAGTGAAACAGAAGTCCTTTTGCAGCACTTTTCCTGACCAGGAAGTGAAATGTCAGAAATCGATGCTCTTTTCAACCTGATGCCTATACATGGTCTTAACACTTAGGAGTCTGCTGACACTCTATACGCCTTCCTATTGGTGTAAAGAGGATGTCAGAGAACATTTTTTTTTGCTCCTCTTGGTCTGTGGTGGAAAAAAACGATTTCTTTGACGTGACGGTCCACTTCCGGTACTCTGAAGGAAGTGGGATTGATTTCTGTTTTGCCTTGGTAACGAACGGCTAACGTCTCCGGCTCGATTTTTTTTTGATACATGTGACCATATCATCGTAATGTATGTTTTTTCAATATAGTTTAATCAGACTATTGAAACTTTATTCGGGAGTTTTGCCGTGTTCCGTCCTCTGACTGTGTTTACGTTGGAGAAATTTATGCCACTCGGCTAGTGCCAATGCTAATTGAAGAGGGACATTTGCCATTCTGAATCGAAACAATGACTCATCTGGACAGAGGACACGTTCTTCAACATTCTGATGAAAGATCAGCAAAAGTAAGACCCATTTTATGATGTTATTTCATATATCTGTCGTGCATGTGATTTGGCCGTGGGCGCCCAATTATTTCTGTCTATTGTAGCTACGCTAATATAGCGATACATTTTGTTTGCGCTGTAAAACATTTAATAAATCGGAAATATTGTTTGGAATCACAAGATGCCTGTCTTTCAATTGCTGCAGACTATGTATTTTTCAGAAATGTTTTATGATGAGTAATTAGCTATTTGACGTTGGTGTCTGTAAATATTATGGCTGCTTTTGGTGCAATTTCGGATTGTAGCTGAAATGTAAACTATGGTTTATACATGAAATATGCAAATTTTTCGAACAAAACATATGCTATACAATAAATATGTTATCAGACTGTCATCTGATGAATTTGTTTGTTGGTTAGTGGCTTTATTTGGTCGAATTTGTGATAGCACCTGATGGAGTAAGAAACTGATGGAGTTAGAAAAAGTTGTGTCTTTTGCTAACGTGGTTAGCTAATAGATTTACATATTTTGTCTTCCCTGTAAAACATTTTAAAAATCGGACATGTTGGCTTGATTCACAAGATGTGCACCTTTCATCTGGTGTCTTGGACTTGTTAATGTGTGAAAGTTAAATATTAAAAAAAAGATTTTGAATTTCGCGCCCTGCACTTTGAGTTGGATGTTGTCATAAGTGTACCGGTGTCGGGCTGCCCCCGTAAAAGGTTAACAATAGTTGTTGTTCAAAATGTTTGCAACAAAATATTGTTTTCATACGTTTTTTTTTACAGAGATTTAATTTCCACCAGACCTTGTTATTGCCAACCCTAATATTGTGTATAATTACCATTGATTTGTTTGGATAGGGAAAGTATAAGGTTGTTATCATAATCTCACAAAAAGGTTGGGTGGAAATGTCTTATTTATTCATGATAAATAAATATTTTCAGCTGTCACCAAGGCAGGTTTATACATGCAGGCGTGGTATTGAATTATTCATATTAGGAAAACCTGAAAAATCACTTAAAATAATATTCAATACAAGTTAATGTAAGAAATGTGTTATAAATAAAATGTATGACATTTAATTTTCAACTAAAATGGATATTTAATGACGTGATGGAATGAACATTTTTCTATGGCTCTCTGGGAAAAATGACAAAAAAATACGTAAATTCCTGAATAGTACGTTCACATACATTATCAGATATTGTTTCTAGACAAATCAAAGACAATTATAATAATGGTAAAATGGTGTTTTAATAAGTTTTAATATCTGAAATCTTGCTGGACCAAGGTGCCCGAAGTTGCAGAATCACCTGCATATCTTGAGCACATCATAGAATATGATGTCGGAAGTTAACATACACCTTAGCCAAATACATTTAAATTCCGTTTTTCACAATTCCAGACATTTAATCCGAATAAAAATGCCCGGTCTTAGGTCAGTTAGGATCACCACTTCATTTTAAGAATGTGAAATGTCAGAATAATAGTAGAGAAAATTATTTATTTCAGCTTTTATTTCTTTCATCGCATGTGGGTCAGAAGTTTGCATACACTCAATTAGTATTTGGTAGCATTGCCTTTAAATTGTTTAACTTGGGTCAAACGTTCCGGGTAGCCTTCCACAAGCTTAACACAATAAGTTGGGTGAATTTTGGCCCATTCCTCCTGACAGAGCTGGTGTGACTGAGTCAGGTTTGTAGGCCTCCTTGCTCGCACAAGCTTTTTCAGTTCTGCCCACAAATTTTCTATGGGATTAAGGTCAGGGCTTTTTGATGGCCACTCCAATACCTTGACTTTGTTGTCCTTAAAACCTTTCAGGGATAGGCGTCCCGCTAGCGGGAAACCGGTGAAACTGGAGGGTGCCATTTCAAGTAAATAATCATATTTTTTTTTGTTATTAAACATTAAGGTGTCACGTTCCTGACCTATTGTTCCTTTTTATTTTATTTATTTAGTTGGTCAGGGCGTGAGTTGGGGTGGGTTGTCTTTGTGTGTTTTTGTATTGTCTAGGGTGTTGTATGGTTTAGGGGGTTAAGTAGTGTAGATGGGTTAGTGTTTAGTATAGGTGTCTAGGAAAGTCTATGGTTGCCTGAATTGGTTCTCAATCAGAGACAGCTGGTTATTGTTGTCTCTGATTGGGAGCCATATTTAAGGCAGCCATAGGCTTTAGCTGTTTGTGGGTAATTGTCTATGTGTAGTGTTTGTGTCAGCACTATTTGTCTTATTAGCTTCACGATCGTCAGTTTTGTTATTTTTTGTTAGTTTGTTTATAGTTGTTGTTTCTTGTTTGTTTCTCTCTTCTTTAAATAAAGAAGATGTATTTTGCACACGCTGCGCCTTGGTCCAATCTCTCACAGCAAGACGATCGTGACATAAGGTACATACTAGTGTCTTATATCGGTTAAAAGCTTAAATTCTTGTTAATCTAACTACACTGTCCGATTTAAAGTATCCATTACAGTGAAAGCATGCCATGCGATTGCTTGAGGATGGCGCCCCACATCAAAATGTTTTTCCACCGGCACAAGTTTCAAAAATTCTAAAATAGCGTTTAAATATTCACTTACTTTTTGAAAATCTTCCTCTGATTTGTCATCCAAAGGGTCCCAGCTATAACATGTAGTGTCGTTTTGTTTGATAAAATCCTTCTTTATATCCCAAAAAGTCTGTTTAGTTGGCGCCATCGATTTGAGTAATCCATGCAGGGAAAGGAACCTGAAAATCTACCCCTAAACTTTGTTTCAACAAGTCAAAATACATCTATATTTACTCCTCAGATATCCTAAAACTGTAATATTTCTTATGGAAAGAAGTATGTTCAATATGAAACCGATTTTAGCAGGTGTGTTCTGTCTTCATCTCGCGTGCATACACTAATTTCCAAAACTGTGTCCCTCTACTAAAACTGTTATTTCTTATTATTTTTGGAAGTTACAAGCCTTAAACTTTGAACATAGACTGCTGGCACCTTGTGGAAGCCATATGAATTGCATCCTGGGAACTAGAATTCAGCATGCCCCTATACTTTCCATTGTATGAGCATTGGCTCTCAAAAAAATAATACAACATTTTGGTTGGTTTTTCTTTGGATTTTCTCCTATCTATTGTGTTATAGTTTTCTACATTTTTGAAAACATTGTTATTAACAAAGTATTTTCTTTCCAATATAACCAATTATACGCATATCCTGGCTTCAGGGCTTGAGAAACAGGCAGTTTACTTTGGTTACATCAGTCAGGTGGAAATTGAAAAAAAGGGGCCTGGCCCTAAGAAGCCATTTTGCCACAACTTTGGAAGTATGCTTGGGGTCATTGTCCATATGGAAGACAAATGTGCGACCAAGCTTAAACTTCCTGACTGATGTCTTGAGATGTTGCTTCAATATATCCATTAAATCATCCTTCTCATGAAGCCATCTATTTTGTGAAGTGCACCAGTCCTGCCTGCAGCAAAGCACCCCCACAACATGATGCTGCCCATGCTTCACGGCTGGGATGGTGTTCTTCGGCTTGCAAAACTCCACCTTTTTTTCCTCCAAACATAATGATGGTCATTATGGCCAAACAGTTCTGTTTTTGTTTCATCAGACCAGAGGACATTTCTCCAAAAAGTACGATCTTTGTCCCCATGTGCAGTTGCAAACCGTAGTCTGGCTGTTTTATGGCGGATTTGGAGCAGTGGCTTCTTCCTTGCTGAGAGGCCGTTCGGGTTATGTCGATATAGGACTTGTTTTACTTACTGTGGATATAGATACTTTTGTACCTGTTTCCTACAGCATCTTCACAAGGTCCTTTGCTGTTGTTCTGGGACTGATTTGCACTTTTCGCCCCAATGTAGGTTCATCTCTAGGAGACAGAACGTTTCTCCTTCCTGAGCGGTATGACGGCTGCATGGTCCCATGGTGTTTATACTTGTCTATTATTGTTTGTACAGATGAACGTGGTACCTTCAGGCATTTGGAAATTGCTCCCAAGGATGAACCAGACTTGTGGAGGTTTACCATTTTTTTCTGAGGTCTTGGCTGATGTCTTTTGATTTTCCCAGAGGTACTGAGTTTGAAGGTAGACCTTGAAATATATCCACAAGTACCCCTCCAATTGACTTAAATTATGTCAATTAGCCTATCAGAAGCTTCTAAAGCCATGAGCCATTTTCAGGAGTTTTCCAAGCTGTTTAAAGGCAGAGTCAACTTAGTGTATGTAAACTTCTGACCCACTGGAATTGTGATACAGTGAATTATAAGTGAAATAATCTGTCTGTAAACAATTGCTGGAAAAATTACTTCTGTCATGCACAAAGTAGATGTCCTAACCGACTTGCCAAAACAATAGTTTGTTATTTAACAAGAAATGTGTGTAGTGGTTGAAAAACGAGTTTTAATGACTCCAACCTAAGTGTTTGTAACTTATGCAGACTTTGGTGGGGTGAATAGTTATGCACGCTCAAGTTTTCAATTTTTTTGTGTTATTTATTGTTTTGTTTCACAATAAAAAATATTTTGTATCTTCAAAGTGGTAGGCATGTTGTGTAAATCAAATGAAATGATACAAACCCCCATAAAATCTATATGAATTCTAGGTTGTGAGGCAACAAAATAGGAAAGATGCCATCGGGGTGAATACTTTCGCAAGCCCCTGTATATTTATTTCAAATATTACTATATATTACATATACTGTATGTAGTGGTTAGAGGGTTGGGCCAGTAACCGAAAGGCTGCTGGATTGATTCCCCGACATGGGAAAGTATGTTGTTCTGCCCCACTGTTCTTTGGGCACCGAAGATGTGAATGTCGATTAAAGCAGCTCCCCCACACCTCTCTGATTCAGAGGGGTTGGAATAAATGCAAAAGACACATTTCAGTGGAATGCATTCAGTTTTACAACTGAATAGGTATCTCTTTCCCTTTCCCTTTATACTGTAACTAACCAAAGGTAGTGTCATATCTATAGATACATGTATTTTGATATATTTATTTCAAATATGAGTACATATATTACATATATTTTATGTATTTGAGGTGTACAGTATATATTAGGCTTTGGTATGGGGATGTTCTTGTAATTTCTATATTCTGCTAAAATCAAACTTTCTTTAAAGATTAACCAATCATTGTAACAGTGGTATTTCTGTACAAGGCTATGGCTAACGGTTTGATTGCAATTCAATAGAAACTTAAAAGGGCATAGGGGACATCCCTGTTGATTAATAATGAACCAGAGGCCTGTTTATGTATTCATCGTCATGTGTAGATTTTACCCTCTAGGTCATCGAGGGTTCCGTAAATTTTCAATTATCACTGTAATATTCAAAAATCTGACATTACTGCGTCAAATTTCTCAAGATAGAAATACCTTGTAAGAGACAATGTACTGTAACAAAAAGAGAACAGAGACGGCACATGTAAGCAGTTGTTACAACGCTGAGAGAAGAGTTCTAGACACTTTGTTTCCCTCGCTGCTGCTGCTGCTTCTTTCGACTGAAAGAGCGACTTGTTTCTGTCACTTCTTCCTGACAAGTGAAAGCCTCTCGCTGGTTCTGGTTCTCTGCTCGTGGTGCACGCTGTCAGCAAGGTGTGGGTCTGGGTGCTAATGCTACGCCAATCACTGGCAGCTTTGATGGCGTTTTGTGATTCAGAACATGGCTCGGCGACCGAGACGCTGTGTGAGAGCGCTGAGTTGTAAGAGAAGCGCCCACTCTATGCATCCCAATGGCTCCATTGTCTCTATATAGTGCACTACTTTTGACCATAGGCCTATGTTTTGAAGGAAAAGGGAATGTCTGTGGTATTTGGTTTGTGGCTCTGGCGGGGTAAGACTAGTTGAGAAAGCACAGCTCTGCTGTGGAGGCTTGGGTGGTGCATTCTTGTCATAAACGTTATGATATAAGAACCACAGTAGAAATAAGTTTGGAAAATGATATATAATACATTAACATAGATCCTACTATGAATAACTATACTGCTGGTGTTAATTCTTTAGACCTGTTGATCTAACGTTTATGCTTTTTGTAATATATCTACTTGGAGTGGAACAAAACAAAGATATTGAGCTATTCTGAAGGTCACATACAAAATCCCATATGCCACTGGCTACAGCGTAAAGGTCCTCGGCAGTACGTTACATTACAACCCTGTTTAGTAGATACGTACTAAATCTCTTATGACAATCGAAAATCTATTCAACTTTAATCTCAAACAAGATTAGACAAGTTTCAGACTTGACTTTTGCTATCAACAACAATGATCTCCTCTCCTCTCCTCTCCTCTCCTCTCCTCTCCTCTCCTCTCCTCTCCTCTCCTCTCCTCT
This sequence comes from Salvelinus fontinalis, assembly GCF_029448725.1. NCBI lineage: Eukaryota > Metazoa > Chordata > Actinopteri > Salmoniformes > Salmonidae > Salvelinus > Salvelinus fontinalis. The sequence continues at coordinate 36,612 of NW_026600605.1, read as the reverse complement.
CCTCTCCTCTCCTCTCCTCTCCTGGCTTGTCATTTCACATGTACACAGACACTGGGACATCACCCTGCCCCATTATTTCTACGAAAGAGAAACACAATTTATCTCAATATACTGTAATGATTTTTGGTAGGTACAATGTATAGTTGTTTCCAAATCAAATCAAATCAAATGTCATTGGTCACATATTTAGCAGATGTTATTGCGGGTGTAGCGAAATGCTTGTGTTCCTTGCTCTGACAGTGCATTAGTATTTAAAAGTGCAGTAGTATATAAAAACGATTCACAACAAAACACCAACATCACACAGGTATAGGTGCTGACAATTTCTGAAGATCTTAAAGCTATCTGTCTTGCTTTACCAAAAGCCTAACCTGCACCTTTTCCAAGGAGCATGGTACAACTGACTTTTCAAAAGCTAAAAGTTTTCTTTCTATTTTCTTTTTCACAATAAACCCTTGCCACTCCATTTAAGGAGCCTTTAGCATTATCCTTTAGCAACTCCCTTATACCATACACTGTAAGGACATTATCTTTTAGTAACTCCCTTATACCATTCACTGTAAGGACATTATCTTTTAGTAACTCCCTTATACCATTCACTGTAAGGACATTATCTTTTAGTAACTCCCTTATACCATTCACTGTAAGGACATTATCCTTTAGCAACTCCCTTATACCATTCACTGTAAGGACATTATCTTTTAGTAACTCACTTTAACTATTCACTTTGGGGACATTATCCGTGAAGCTAAAACCTTAAGGTGTTTTATACAGCCTGGCACAGGTCTCGAGATACAGTAGGTTGTTCAGTGGTGTAGTGGAAAATGTTTACTCCCCCCTAATAGTATGTAGTTCAGTGGTGTAGTGGAAACAGTTTACTCCCCCCTAATAGTATGTAGTTCAGTGGTGTAGTGGAAACAGTTGACTCCCCCCCTAATAGCATGTAGTTCAGTGGTGTCATGGAAACAGTTTACTCCCCACCTCTCCCCCCTAATAGTATGTAGTTCAGTGGTGTAGTGGAAACAGTTTACTCCCCCCCTAATAGTATGTAGTTCAGTGGTGTAGTGGAAACAGTTTACTCCCCCCTAATAGTATGTAGTTCAGTGGTGTAGTGGAAACAGTTTACTCCCCCCTAATAGTATGTAGTTCAGTGGTGTAGTGGAAACAGTTTACTCCCCCCTAATAGTATGTAGTTCAGTGGTGTAGTGGAAACAGTTTACTCCCCCCTAATAGTATGTAGTTCAGTGGTGTAGTGGAAACAGTTTACTCCCCCCTAATAGTATGTAGTTCAGTGGTGTAGTGGAAACAGTTTACTCCCCCCCTAATAGTATGTAGTTCAGTGGTTTAGTGGAAACAGTTTACTCCCCCCTAATAGTATGTAGTTCAGTGGTGTAGTGGAAACAGTTTACTCCCCCCTAATAGTATGTAGTTCAGTGGTGTAGTGGAAACAGTCCCCCCCTAATAGTATGTAGTTCAGTGGTGTAGTGGAAACAGTTTACTCCCCCTCTAATAGCATGTAGTTCAGTGGTGTAGTGGAAACAGTTTACTCCCCCCTAATAGTATGTAGTTCAGTGTTGTAGTGGAAACAGTTTACTCCCCCCTAATAGTATGTAGTTCAGTGGTGTAGTGGAAACAGTTTACTCCCCCTCTAATAGTATGTAGTTCAGTGGTGTAGTGGAAACAGTTTACTCCCCCTCTAATAGTATGTAGTTCAGTGGTGTAGTGGAAACAGTTTACTCCCCCCTAATAGTATGTAGTTCAGTGGTGTAGTGGAAACAGTTTACTCCCCCCTAATAGCACGTAGTTCAGTGGTGTAGTGGAAACAGTTTACTCCCCCCTAATAGTATGTAGTTCAGTGGTGTAGTGGAAACAGTTTACTCCCCCCTAATAGTATGTAGTTCAGTGGTGTAGTGGAAACAGTTTACTCCCCACCCCCTCCCCCTAATAGTATGTAGTTTAGCGGTGTAGTGGAAACAGTTTACCCCCCCCCCCTCCCCCCTAATAGTAAGTAGTTCAGTGGTGTAGTGGAAACAGTTTACTCCCCACCCCCTCCCCCCTAATAGTATGTAGTTCAGTGGTGTAGTGGAAACAGTTTACTCCCCCCCCCTTAATATTATGTAGTTCAGTGGTGTAGTGGAAACAGTTTAACCCCCCCCTAATAGTATGTAGTTCAGTGGTGTAGTGGAAACAGTTTACCCCCCCCCCCTAATAGTATGTAGTTCAGTGGTGTAGTGGAAACAGTTTACTCCCCCCCCCCCCTAATAGTATGTAGTTCAGTGGTGTAGTGGAAACAGTTACCTCCCCCCTAATAGTATGTAGTTCAGTGGTGTAGTGGAAACAGTTTACTCCCCCCCTAATAGTTCAGTGGTTTAGTGGAAACAGTTTACTCCCCCCCTAATAGTATGTAGTTCAGTGGTTTAGTGGAAACAGTTTACTCCCCCCCCTAATAGTATGTAGTTCAGTGGTTTAGTGGAAACAGTTTACTCCCCCCCTAATAGTATGTAGTTTAGTGGTTTAGTGGAAACAGTTTACTCCCCCCCTAATAGTATGTAGTTCAGTGGTTTAGTGGAAACAGTTTACTCCCCCCCTAATAGTATGTAGTTCAGTGGTTTAGTGGAAACAGTTTACTCCCCCCCTAATAGTATGTAGTTCAGTGGTTTAGTGGAAACAGTTTTCTCCCCCCCTAATAGTATGTAGTTTAGCGGTGTAGTGGAAACAGTTTACTCCCCCCTAATAGTATGTAGTTCAGTGGTTTAGTGGAAACAGTTTACTCCCCCCCTAATAGTATGTAATTCAGTGGTGTAGTGGAAACAGTTTACTCCCCTCCCCCTCCCCCCTAATAGTATGTAGTTCAGTGGTGTAGTGGAAACAGTTTACTCCCCCCTAATAGTATGTAGTTCAGTGGTGTAGTGGAAACAGTTTACTCCCCCCTAATAGTATGTAGTTCAGTGGTGTAGTGGAAACAGTTTACAGCCCCCTAATAGCTTGTAGTTCAGTGGTGTAGTGGAAACAGTTTACTCCCCCCCTAATAGTATGTAGTTCAGTGGTGTAGTGGAAACCGTTTACTCCCCCCTAATAGTATGTAGTTCAGTGGTGTAGTGGAAACAGTCCCCCCCCCTAATAGTATGTAGTTCAGTGGTGTAGTGGAAACAGTTTACTCCCCACCCCCTCCCCCTAATAGTATGTAGTTCAGTGGTGTAGTGGAAACAGTTTACTCCCCCCCGAATAGTATGTAGTTCAGTGGTGTAATGGAAACAGTCCCCCCCTAATAGTATGTAGTTCAGTGGTGTCGTGGAAACAGTTTACTCCCCCATAATAGTATGTAGTTCAGTGGTGTAGTGGAAACAGTCTACTCCCCACCCCTCCCCCCTAATAGTATGTAGTTCAGTGGTGTAGTGGAAACAGTTTACTCCCCCCTAATAGTATGTAGTTCAGTGGTGTAGTGGAAACAGTTTACTCCCCCCTAATAGTATGTAGTTCAGTGGTGTAGTGGAAACAGTTTACTCCCCCCTAATAGTATGTAGTTCAGTGGTGTAGTGGAAACAGTTTACTCCCCTCCCCCTAATAGTATGTAGTTCAGTGGTGTAGTGGAAACAGTTTACTCCCCTCCCCCTAATATTATGTAGTTCAGTGGTGTAGTGGAAACAGTTTACTCCCCCCTAATAGTATGTAGTTCAGTGGTGTAGTGGAAACAGTTTACTCCCCCCATAATAGCATGTAGTTCAGTGGTGTAGTGGAAACAGTTTACCCCCCCCCCCCCTAATAGTATGTAGTTCAGTGGTTTAGTGGAAACAGTTTACTCCCCCCTAATAGTATGTAGTTCAGTGGTGTAGTGGAAACAGTTTACTCCCCCCTAATAGTATGTAGTTCAGTGGTGTAGTGGAAACAGTCCCCCCCCTAATAGTATGTAGTTCAGTGGTGTCGTGGAAACAGTTTACTCCCCACCCCTCCCCCCTAATAGTATGTAGTTCAGTGGTGTAGTGGAAACAGTCCACCCCCTAATAGTATGTAGTTCAGTGGTGTCGTGGAAACAGTTTACCCCCCCCCCCTAATAGTATGTAGTTCAGTGGTGTCGTGGAAACAGTTTACTCCCCACCCCTCCCCCCTAATAGTATGTAGTTCAGTGGTGTTGTGGAAACAGTTTACTCCCCCCTAATAGTATGTAGTTCAGTGGTGTAGTGGAAACAGTTTACTCCCCCTCTAATAGCATGTAGTTCAGTGGTTTAGTGGAAACAGTTTACTCCCCCCTAATAGTATGTAGTTCAGTGGTGTAGTGGAAACAGTTTAATCCCCACCCCCTCCCCCCTAATAGTATGTAGTTCAGTGGTGTAGTGGAAACAGTTTACTCCCCCACTAATAGCATGTAGTTCAGTGGTGTAGTGGAAACAGTTTACTCCCCCCCTCCCCCCTAATAGAATGTAGTTCAGTGGTGTAGTGGAAACAGTTTACTCCCCACCCCTCCCCCCTAATAGTATGTAGTTCAGTGGTGTCGTGGAAACAGTTTACTCCCCCCCTAATAGTATGTAGTTCATTGGTGTAGTGGAAACAGTTTACTCCCCCCTAATAGTATGTAGTTCAGTGGTGTAGTGGAAACAGTTTACGCCCCCCCCCCCCCCCCTAATAGTATGTAATTCAGTGGTGTAGTGGAAACAGTTTACTCCCCCCTAATAGTATGTAGTTCAGTGGTGTAGTGGAAACAGTTTACTCCCCTCCCCTAATAGTATGTAGTTCAGTGGTGTAGTGGAAACAGTCCCCCCCTAATAGTGTGTAGTTCAGTGGTGTAGTGGAAACAGTTTACTCCCCCCTAATAGTATGTAGTTCAGTGGTGTAGTGGAAACAGTTTACTCCCCACCCCCTCCCCCTAATAGTATGTAGTTTAGCGGTGTAGTGGAAACAGTTTACCCCCCACCCTCAATGAAATAAAATGACTTTAACCCTATTTTCAGGAAATATAAAAAATAATAACAACCAGCTGGTCTTATTTCATGTTGATACATTCTTGGACAAAACCACATAATATTTGCATGAGTGGCCAAACGTACATTTTTATCTCCCACAATATTGGCCCATAAGCAGCAAGGGCAACATAATTATACTTAGTACAAACAGTATAAAACACACATGCTTTTTTTTCTTTTTTGGATTGTTTCCTTTTTAAATATATATATTCATATTTTTTTTTACTGATAATTTTTCATAGTTGCGGGTCATTAAGAAAACTCCAAGACGAATTAAAGCCATATTCTGCATTCAGTGAGAAAATGTAAAAAAAATAAAAAAATAAAAATGGATATTGTATGCCATTCAGAGCATGTGTGGTGAAATCTCCAGTTATTGACTTAATCTTAACATCAAACATAGCTGGCATGCATTGACAACTTCTACACGGGGACATATACCTTGTTAAATCTGAAAACCGCTGGAGTTGTTCATATATCTAGACAATAAAGCCTGGACTGGAGCTCTCTTTTAGTCAATTTAAAAACACAGTTGTTGGTCAATACTGTACCCTTACAACATACTAAAAACATGTCTGTAGAAACACACACATACGGGAAGGGAAAAGCAAGCACTGTACCTCTTTCTTGTGAGCCCACATATAACCACCCCCCCCCCACCAAAAAACATGAACAAATACTTAACATCTCAAAGACAAGAATATGGCTTTAATTGAATGTGCGTCCAAGAAGCAAGCAAGGAAGGAAAAAACAGACAAGCAACAAAAAAAAGTTTGATATTAAAAATTTAACAACAAATGTAACAGATAGGCCAATAGAACCACAGACTTTTTTTGACAGGAATTTTGGAAAACTTGCATTTTGGAAGGACATTAAAAGACAAGAAACAGCCTCCATTGAAGGTACAGGCAGGTACAAGTACAGTTAGTCCTCCTGCTGCAGCCAGTGTACCTATAGAGACACATCTCTAGGGAGTGGGGGACCATCTCTGAGGGGTCGGCAGAGATGACCACCCTAACCCGGAGGAGCACAGGGGGGTTGTAAGAGCCAACAGGGAGGGTCTGTGCTTCTTTTTTTCTTTGCAATCATTTTGCGAAAACAAATGATTTTGTAGATGTTTTTTTGCCCATCACAACTGTTTGATTTTCTTTACATTTTTTCTTGACGTTTTACACCCATAGTATGTCTCTTTTTGGTCTTTTCCATTCCATCGTAACCATGTTAAAACATCAGTTTGCCACACAGAATCTTCTGGGTGAATGGAAAGCTCTAGAACCCAGAACCCACCCATTGTCCATGTCCTGTTCCGGAGTTCCGGGGTTCCATTGGTGTGAGGGTTCCGGGGTGTGAGTGGGCAATCGAGCAGCATGAAACATAAACATCCTTTTTCTTTCGTTGCCAACGGGGCAGGAGACCAAGCATCTCCATCCATCATGTCCCTCTCTCTGGTGACGGCTCTTAGATCACGAGGTCATTGTAACTCACATATTTCTTCTTTGCTGCCGGACCTGGAGAGGAGAAATGACAATAAAAATATGTTTTTTTCCCCACATATAATGGTTCAGGATTTTTCAGTTTTCTTTTGTAGGAGTGTAGCATAGTGGGGTTATGAGGAAGTCATCGTGATCTGACATGCAGAACATACTGACTCTTTTTTTTTTACGAGTGTGTGTTTTATTTGTTGAAATAACCACACATTGTTAAAGTCAGGGATGAGGGTGAGGGACAAAGTGTATATGTACACAAGATAAATGCACAACAGTAGCAGGTAAGTGGTACATGCTGGAACAGTTCTAACTGCAGGGACAACGTTGACAGAACAATAGCGGGAGACATCTTTTCATCTCAAGGTTGAGGTTGTCGCTAACAACACACTATAATGCTTTAGCAGAGATCCGTGTTCTTCAGTCCTGCTGACCTACAGAGAGTGCAGGTTTTTTCACCAGCCCAGTACTAACACACCTGGTTAAGTTAATCACGGATCCCAAAACTGATCGATAGCATTATGTACATCATTACACTTTGATGAAAATGTATTTACAACTGTAAACCTCATTTTAAGAACATACACAGTATATACAATAGCGGTATACTCCTAACACCTCAAAATTAAATGTCCAGAAAGTCAGACATACGGATGTCATATTTTAATTTATCATTCTGTTGTTGCAGAGAATTTTCTCACTAAATTCAAAAGAGCCTTGTGATTTGCCTAAATTCAACACAGACATGCAGTTCTTATTCTCGAGTTCGCACACTTAAACTATAGCCTACAAATTTCTCGTACAGAATTTTCACTTAAAAAAACAACTATCAAATCCACCTGCTGAAGGATTATTTTTTCTCCTGCGACAAAACTTGTCAAATTAAGATCTAACACCTGTAGGGCCTATTCTAATTCTGTATATTCGACAGTGATTTAATGATATGAAAGAAAGCCCCTATGACTAACCACTGCGCCCTGGGCCCGTATCTACAAAGAGTCTCAGAGCAGGAGTGCAGATCCAGGACCAATTTAGCCTTTCAGTTCATAATGAATAACATTCTATGGACAGATCCTAGTAGATTAGCCCTCCTACTCTGAGGTGCTTTGTGGATACGGGGCCCTGACCTCATTTGGAGTGGTGGCAATAACCGTAGTGCGATGCAACGTTGCTCCGTATCATGAATCTTCACAGTTGTTGTCGGCATCCCAAATGGCACCCTATTCCCTACACAGTGCACTACTTTTGACCAGAGCCCTAAGGGTGCGCCCTATTCCCTACACAGTGCACTACTTTAGACCAGATCCTTATAGGGTGCACCCTATTCCCTACACAGTGCACTACTTTTGACCAGAGCCCTAAGGGTGCGCCCTATTCCCTACACAGTGCACTACTTTAGACCAGATCCTTATAGGGTGCACCCTATTCCCTACACAGTGCACTACTTTTGACCAGAGCCCTAAGGGTGCACCCTATTCCCTACACAGTGCACTACTTTTGACCAGAGCCCTAAGGGTGCACCCTATTCCCTACACAGTGCACTACTTTTGACCAGAGCCCTAAGGGTGCACCCTATTCCCTACATAGTGCACTACTTTCTACCAGCGCCCTGATCAATGTAGTGTACTTTATAGGTAATAGGGTGTAATTTGTCAAGTCTCCAAATGGCCCCATTACATTTCTAAATGGAGACTTCTCTCCTAGGTTTATACATCCTTAAGGTACGGTATCTTCCCTATACATACACTATATACTATATTCTGGCACAGCCAGAAGAGGACTGGCCACCCCTCATAGCCTGGTTCCTCTCTAGGTTTCTTCCTAGGTTTTGGCCTTTCTAGGGAGTTTTTCCTAGCCACCGTGCTTCTACACCTGCATTCTAGCTGTTTGGGGTTTTAGGATGGGTTTCTGTACAGCACTTCGAGATATTATCTGATGTACGAAGGGCTATATAAAATAAAATTGATTGATTGAAATTGAAATACAGCATTAAAAAAAAGTAAGTGGACAACCTTACAAATTAGTGGATTCTATTTCAGCCAAACCCGTTGCTGACAGGTGTATAAAATCGAGCACCCGGCCTTGCAATCTCCATAGACAAACATTCGTAGTAGAATGTACTTACTGAAGGAGCTCAGTGACATACAACTTGGCACCATCATTGGATGCCACCTTTCCAACAAGTCAGTTCATGAAATTTCTGCCCTGCAAGAGCTGCCCCGGTCAACTGTAAGTGCTATTATTGTGAAGTGGAAAAGTCTAGGAGCAACAACGGCTCAGCTAAAGTGGTAGGCCACAAAAGCTCGCAGAATGGGACAGTCACTTCAGGTGCTGAAGTGTAAAAATTGCCTGTCCTCGTTTGCAGCACCCACTATCGAGTTCCAAACTGCCTCTGGAAGCAACGTCAGCACAAGAACTGTTCATCGGGAAACTGGATTCCATGCCCGAGCAGCTGCACACAATCCTAAGATCACCATGCGCAATGCCAAGCGTGGACTGGAGTGATGTAAAGCTCGCCCCCATTGGACTCCGTGGTGAAAACAAATTGTCTGGAGTGAGCTAACGCTGCTCTGAAATCCAAAAGTTATTCCCGGCTGTACGTAACAACACAAAAAAACATTCTGGGTTAATAACGTAAGAAAAAAATATACTGCAAAGTTGCTTAGGAGCTAGAAGCAGAGCTGCCATGTCTGTTGGCGTCATCTTTTCCACGCCTACTGTAGCTCTGATTGGCTATGGTGCGCCGTTCTCTGTAGACTCCGGTCCTGGACAAGACAAATGTTTCTATAATGTTTTATTTACTGCGGTGTCTATTAGTTGTCCAAACGCATGTCCGCTTTCCCCCACTTACATTGCTATAAAAAGTTTACAAATGCCCTTAAACATTATATGAATTTATGAAAACGACCATAGTGCTCACTTGTCAGAATTTTTTTCTGAAGTGTCATAATCTTCCTGGGGTGTATATGAACGTCTTATTTTTAATACGAATTTTTAATACGATTTGATGTTGCTAAATGGGGCTTAGTCTCCCAGTGTTCATCCAGGGGTAGATTAGGGGAATTATACAGTATATAGAGGGAAATATGATAGAGACCTTGCCTCTTCTTATCTTATTCCATCTACGGACATACAGTGGAAAACAATTACAGGGACTGTAATCCCTAGACTTCCTCTATTATATAAACTCTTCTCTCCTCTCTCACCCTCTCCCTCACTCCTTCACTCTCTCTCCTTCTCCTTTACCATCTTTTGCTCCTTCAACCTCTCCCGCTTTCCTTCTCTCTCCTTCACCGTCTCTCCCTCTCCTTCACCCTCTCCTTCACCCTCTCTCTCTCCTTCACCCTCTCCCTCTCATTCACACCGCTCTCTCCTTCACCCTTTCCCTCTCTTTCACCCGCTCTCTCTCCTTCAACCTCTACCTCTCCTTCACCCGCTCTCTCTCCTTCACCCTCTCCCTCTCCTTCACCCTCTCCTTCACCCGCTCTCTCTCCTTCACCCTCTCCCGCTCCTTCACCCTCTCCTTCACCCTCTCCCTCTCCTTCACCGTCTCTCCCTCTCCTTCACCGTCTCTCCCTCTCCTTCACCGTCTCTCCCTCTCCTTCAACCGTCTCTCCCTCTCCTTCACCGTCTCTCCCGCTCCTTCACCCACTCACTCTCTCCCCTCCCTCTCTCCAAATGGTATGCATTAGCCCCCCTCGTGTACTGTATATCAAATAACAGATTACTTTATTTTTATCATATATTCTTCAACAAATCAAATAGCATATTTCATTTTTTAAATAAAGGAATTAAGCTGTTATACTATACTGAACAAAAAAAATTGTAACGGCCGTCATAGTCGTTCTCCTCCTCAGTAGAGGAGGAGCATGGATCGGACCAACACGCAGAGTGGGTAGTGCTCATAATAATTTATTAAAGCGAAACTGAACACTAACATGAAACAAAATAACAAAAATGAATACAACCGACAACAGTCCCGTGTGGCACGAATACAAACACGGAAACAAACACCCACAACACACACGTGAAACCCAGGCTGCCTAAGAATGATTCTCAATCAGGGACAACAATTGACAGCTGCCTCTGATTGAGAATCATACCCAGCCGAACACAAACATCCAAACATAGAAAATCACACATAGACAAACCCACCCAACTCACGCCCTGACCAACTAAATAAATACAAGACAAAAGAAAACAGGTCAGGAACGTGACAAATATAAACGCAACATACAACAATTTCAACGATTTTACTGAGTTAAAGTTCATATAAACAAAATCAGTAAATGTAAATATTTTCACTAGGCTCTAACCTATGGATTTCACAACTGGGCAGGAGTACAGCCATGGCTGGGCCAGGGAGGGCATAGGCCCACCAACCGATGAGCCAGGCCCAGTCAATCAGAATGCATTTTCTCCAAGAAAGGGCTTTATTACAGACAAAAAAACTCCTCAGTTTCATCAGCTGTCTGGGTGACTGGTCTCAGACGATCCCGCAGGTGAAGAAGCCGGATGTGGAGGTCCTGGGCTGGTGTGGTGACACGAGGTCTGCAGTTGTGAAGCCGGTTGGACGTATTGCCAAATTCTCTAAAATGACGTTGGAGGCAGCTTATGGTAGAGAAATTAGCATTACATTATCTGGCAACAGCTCTGGTGGATATTCCTGCAGTCAGCATGCCAATTGCACGTTCCCTCAAAACGTGTGAAATCTTATCAAATTGTATTGATCACATACACGTGTTTAGCAGGTGTTATTGCAGGTGTAGTGAAATGCTTGTGCTTCTAACTCTGACAGTGCAGTAATATCTAACAGGTAATATCTACCAATTTCACAACATATGCCCAATACCCACCAGCCTAAGTAAAGGGATGGAATTAAGAATATATAAATATATGGACGACATATGTGGCATTGTGTTGTTTGACAAAAATGCACATTTTAGAGTGGCCGTTTATTGTCCCCAGCACAAGGTGCTCCTGTGTAATGATCATTCTGTTCAATCAGCTTCTTGATATGCCACAGCTGTCAGGTGGATGGATTATCTTGACAAATAAGAAATGTTCACTAACAGAGATGTAAACAAATGTGTCATCTTAAATAAGAAAAGCTTGATGTATAAGTACACCCAATGAACAGGACACTAGTCTATCTCCTGTTTCTGTAGTGAGGCAGCTTGATGTACAGTACACGCCCTGGACAAGACACTAGTCTATCTCCTGTTTCTGTAGTGAGGCAGCTTGATGTACGGTACACCTCCTGGACAGGACACTAGTCTATCCCAGGCCCTTATCCCCATTCTTCAGTATATCATCAATGGTGAGTGCCAAGCAGAGACGCATCGGGTCCCATTTTTGGTATGACTAGGCTGTGGATCAAACTCCCAACCTTCCAATCTCACTTTAACCACAAGGTTAGTTGAGTGGCAATAGCTTTTTTTCCAATATTATATATTAACAAAATAAGTAGAATTGATGGGGAATATAGGGTATCATGCCATTCATGTCAGGTTCCAGGGCAATCAGAGTAGCAAAGACCAAGACACAATGAAAGAGAGAGACAGCTGCACAGAGATGGAGTGTGATAGAGAGAGAGTGAGAGAGAGAGAGAGAGAGAGGAGAGACAGGAATAAACAGAGAGATACAGAAAAAGACAGAGAGAGAGAGAGAAAGACAGAGAGAGAAAGGGAAAGAGAGGAGCAGAGGGATGAGGGATGCCTGGGACCAGATGGTTCAGTGCTCTATGGGGAGACATGACGGAGGACGAGGCAGGAGAGATGGCAGACTGCTGCGTTTTCTCTAGTCAGTGTCCCAAATGGCACCCTACTTGCTTTATAGTGCACTACTTTGTGGCTACCTTATGGATCTTGGTCAAAGGTTGTGCACAATGTAGGGGACAGGGTACCATTTGGCACACAAGCTGTGTGACTGGAATTGACGACCCAACCTGGAAAGGAAAGGGACAGGGACAGGCCACAGGATATGTAACACATGCTACTAGTAATATACTGTATGTAACCATGATATGTAATCTATGCTGTTGGATTCGGCATTTTCAACATTGAGATCTTTAAGACAAGATAGATTAGACGCATAGTAGTAAAAGAGACTGGGTCTCTGTAGAAAGACAGATAGCTGTGGAATGTGTTGGAATGTGTTGGGTTACGGGAGCAGAGCACTGTTGATACAGGAAAGACAGATGGACATCTGTGAATTAGGTGAAGGAGGGGTTGAGGTCTGGAGGTGAGAACAGGTCATCTGAAGGGAGTAATAAGGGTTTGGTATCTTGTTACTCTTTTCCTGTTAAACCATTGGAAGGATTGGAGAGAAGGAGGAGTGTCTTAAGTGGGATAAACATATATGGATGGGAGAAGTGTTGGGTTGTCTGAATTACAGCTGTACAGAACCTTTGGGAAGAATTAAACTTGGTTAACTTCTTTGTGATAGGGGGCAGCGTTTTCACTTTTGGATGAATAACGTGTGCAGAGTGAACTGCCTCCTACTCTGTCCCAGATGCTAATATATGCATATTATTATTACTATTGGAAATTTCACACTCAGAAGTTTCTAAAACTGTTTGAATGATGTCTGTGAGTATAACAGAACTCCTATGGCAGGCAAAAACCTGAAAAAAAATCCAAACAGGAAGTGAGAATTCTGAGACTGGTGGATTTTCAACTCATCGCCTATTCAAATCCCAGTAGGATATGGATCTGTTTGCACTTCCTACGCCTTCCACTAGATGTCAACATTCTGTAGATTGTTGAATGAAGCCTCTACTGTGATGTGGGGCCGGATGGGAGGTGTTTCAGTCAGTGGTCTGGCAGAGTGCCAGTTCTTGGTCATGCGCATTCCAAATAATATCGTCTTGCTTTCCATTACTTCTAGCGACACAAAGGAATTCTCCGGGTTGGAACGTTAATTAATATTTATGATAACAACATCCTGAAGATTGATTCTCTACTTAGTTTGACAAGTTTTTTCGACCTGTAATATAACTTTTTTAAGTTTTCGTCCGACATTCGCCGGGATCTGCGCGAGCGTTTAGACATGTGTACTAAACATGCTAGCAAAAGTAACTACTTGGACATAAGTAATGGACATTATCGAACAAAACAACAATTTATTGTGGAACCAAGATTCCTGGGAGTGCATTCTGATGTATATCATCAAAGGTAAGGGAATATTTATGATGTAATTTCGTATTTCTGTTGACTCCAACATTGTGGAGAAATGTTGATATATCAGAGCGCCGTCTCAGATTATTGCATGGTGTGCTTTATCTGTAAAGTTTATTTTAAATCTGACACAGTGGTTGCATTAAGAACAAGTGTATCTTTAATTCTATGTAAAACATGTATCTTTCATCAAAGTGTATGATGAGTATTTCTATTATTAGATGTGGCTCTCTCCAATTTCAGGCATTTCTGAAAATGGCGCCAATGTAAACTAAGATTTTTGGATATAAATATGCACATTATCGAACAAAACATACATTTATTGTGTAACATGATGTCCTATGAGTGTTATCTGATGAAGTTCATCAAAGATTAGTGATACATTTTATCTATATTTCTGCTTTTTGTGACTCCTATCTTTGGCTGGCGAAATGACTGTGTTTTTCTGTGGCTATGTACTGAGCTAACATAATTGTTTGGTTTGCTTTCGCCGTAAATCCTTTTTGAAATCAGACATGCTGGCTGTATTCACAACATGTGTAGCTTTAAGTTGGTGTCTTTTATGTTTGATTTCATGAAAGATTGATTTTTAAAGTCATATATTTGAATTTTCGCGATGCATTTTCTTTCTGGCTTTTGGCCAAGTGGGACTTTAGCGTCCCACATATCCCAGAGAAGTTAAAGCTTCTCTAGTGTCCGAGGGTTATTTACTCTGAAAAATAAGAACCTAACAATGCTAATAGTCACATACGCCATGATATGGAATCTAGTAACATACAATGTCAGGAAAAAGTATGTGAACCCTTTGGAATTACCTGGAATTCTGCATAAATTGGTCATAAAATGTTATCAGATCTTCATCTAACCTCTCTGGGATAGATGGGACGCTTGCGTCCCAACAGCCATGTCAAAATGTAGAGCGCCAAATTCAAAAAAACTATATAAAATTCAACTTGATTAAATCACACATATAAGATATCAAATTAAAGCTACACTCGTTGTGAATCCAGCCAACATGTCAGATTTCAAAAAGGCTTTTCGGCGAAAGCAAACGATGCTATTATCTGAGGATACACCATAGTAAACAAAGAGAGAGAAGCATATTTCAACCATGCCGGCGCTACTCAAAACGCAGAAATAAAATATAAAAAACGCATTACCTTTTATGAGATTCTTTTGTTGGCACTCCAATATGTCCCATAAACATCACAAGTGGTCCTTTAGTTCGATTAATTCCGTCCATATATATCCAAATTGTCCATTTATTTGGTGCCGTTGTACCAGGAAAAACAGCGTTCAATTTGAGCAAAATCACGACACAATATCTAAAAAAAATTACCTCTAAACTTTGCCAAAACATTTCAAAGTACTTTTGTAATACAGCTTAAGGTATTTGTAAACGTTAATAATCGATCAAATTGAAGACAGGTCAATCTGTTTTCAATACAGGATATCAACAAACTCACAGAACATTTCATGTCTTGCCCAAATCTCAAACATAAACAAATGACGTCACTCCACTTCCGGGTTAATATCTTTTTCACCTCACTAAGAAAAAACCTTAACCATTTTCCATACAATGGCGACATCCAGTGGAAGCAGTAGGAACTGCGCATTTACTGATTAGAATTCTTGTTTGCCCAACACAATCCATTGAACATAGAGGAACTGAACAATAAAAAAGTTAGTCCTCAGGATTTTGACTGCTATATAAGTTCTGTTATACTTACAGATATGATTCAAACAGTTTTAGAAACTTCAGAGTGTTTTCTATCCAAATCTACTAATTATATGCATATCTTATATTCTGGGGATGAGTGGCACGAAGTTGAAATTGCGCACGCTATTTTTCCCTAAGTGAAAACTCTGCACCCTATCCTAGAGAAGCTAAGTCACAACAATAGACAAACACAGTCCGCTTAAACTAATAACACACAAACAATTATACATTTTCATGTCTTTATTGAACACACCGTGTAAACATTCACAGTGTAGGGTGGAAAACGTATGTGAACCCTTGAATTTAATAACTGGTTGACCCTCCTTTGGTAGCAATAACCTCAACCAAACATTTTCTGTAGTTGCAGATCAGACCTGCACAACGGTCAGGAGGAATTTTGGACCATTCATTTTCACAAAACTGTTTCAGTTCAGCAATATTCTTAGTATGTCTGGTGTGATCCGCTCTCGAGGTCATGCCACAGCATTTTAAATCGTGTTGAGGTCAGGATTCAGACTGGGCCACTCCAGAAGGCGCATTTACTTCTGTTGAAGCCATTCAGCTGTTGATTTACTTCTGTGTTTTGGGTCGTTGTCCTGTTGCATCACTCAACATCTGTTGAGCTTCAATTGGCGAATAGAAAGCCTTACATTCCCCTGCAAAATGTCTTGATTAACTTGGGAATTAATTTTTCCGTCGATGATAGCAAGCTGACCAGGGCCTGAGGCAGCAAAGCAGCCCAAACCAGGATGCTCCCGCCACCATAGTTTACAGTGGGGAAGAGGTTTAGAGGTTGGTGTGCTGTGCCCATTTTTTAACCACACATAGTGTTGGGTGTTCCTTCCAAACAACTCAATTTTAGTTGAATCTGTCCACAGAATATTTGTCCAGAAGTGCTGTGGAACATCCAGGTGCTCTTTTGCGAACTTCAGACGGGCAGCAAGGGTTTTTTTTGGACAGCAGTGGCTTCTTCCGTTATGTACACCATTCTTGTTTAGTGTTTTTCACGTATCGTAGACTCATCAACAGAGATGTTAGCATGTTCCAGAGATTTCTGTCAGTCTTCAGCTGACACTCTAGGATTCTTCTTAACCTAATTTAGCAATCTGCTCTTGCAGTCATCTTTGCAGGACGGCCATTCCTAGGGAGGGTAGCAACAGTGCTGAACTTTCTCCATTTATAGACAATTTGTCTTACCGTGGACTGATGAACATCAAGGCTTTTAGAGATATTTTTGCAAGTCAATAATTCTTAATCTTAGGTCTTCTGAGATCTCTTTTGTTCGAGGCATGGTTCATATCACGCAATGCCTCTTGCGATTAGCAAACTCAAATTTTGTGAGTGTTTTTTATAGGGCAAGGCAGCTCTAATCAACATCTCCAGTCTCATCTCATTGTTTGGACTCCAGGTTAGCTGACTCCTGACTCCAATTATATTTTGGAAAAGTCAGTAGCCTAGGAGTTCACATACTTTTTCCAACCTACACTGTGAATTATGTATTAAATATAGACAAAAAAAACTAGATTTTGTGTGTTATTAGTTTAAACACACTGTGTTTTTCTATTGTTATGTCTAAGATGAAGACCAGATCAAATTGTATGACTATTTTATGCAGAAATAATTCCAAAGGGTTTCACATACTTTTTCTTGCCACTGTATGTAACTATATGTAACCTATGCTAACAGTAACATATGTAGTCATGCTAAGAGTGATGACTCTAGTATTGACTGTTCATGCATGTTGTATGACCCTAGTCATGGAGGAACAAGTGGTTAAGGAAGAAACACGAGCAATGGACATTAGACCGGTGGAAATATGTCCCTTTGGTCTGATAAGTCAAAATGTGAGACTTTTGGTTACAACCACTGTGTCTTTGTGAGATGCAGAGTAGGTGAAAAGATGATCTCCGCTTGTGTTGTTCCCACTGTGAAGCATGGAGGAGGAGGGGTAATGTGTGGGGGTGCTTTGCTCGTGACACTGTCAGTTATTTATTTAGAATTCAAGGCACACTTAACCAGGATGGCCACCACAGTATTCTGCAGCAATACGCAATCCGATCTGGTTTGTGCTTAGTGGGACTATCATCTGTTAATGAACAGGACAATGACCCAAGACACCTCCAGCTTGTGTTAAGGCTATTTGACCAATAAGGAGAGTGATGGAGTGCAACATCAGATGATCTGGCCTGCACAATCATCGACCTCAACCCAATTGAGATGGTTTGGGATAAGTTGGACTGCAGAGTGGAAAAGGAAAAACAGCATACAAGTGCTCAGGATATGTGGGAACTCCTTCAAGACTGTTGGAAAAGCACTCCAGGTGAAGCTGGTTGGGAGAATGCAAAGAGTGTGCAAAGCTGTCATCAAGGCAAAGGGTGGCTACTTTGAAGAATCTCAAATATACTACATGATTCCAAGTGTTATTTCATCGTTTTTCTACAATTGTAACGGTCATCGTTGCATGAAGAAGGAGTGGACCAAAGCGCAGTGTGGTAAGTGTTCATGATTTATTCTCAGAAAACACTTGGACAAAATAACAAAGAGCAAAACGACAACGAACAGTTCTGTCAGGTGCAAAAACACAAAACAGAAAACAACTACTACCCACAAAGCATAGGTGGGAAAAAGCTACCTAAGTATGCTTCTTAATCAGAGACAACGATAGATAGCTGTCCCTGATTGAGAACCATACCCAGCCAAAACAAAGAAATACAAAACATAGAAAAAGGAACATAGAATGCCCACCCAAATCACACCCTGACCCAAACCAAAATAGAGACATAAAAAGCTCTCTAAGGTCAGGGCTTGACAACAATGTAGAAAATAGTAAAAATAAAGAAAAACCCTTGAATGAGTAGGTGTGTCCAAACTTTTGACTGGTACTATACATACTGAAAAAAAATATATAAATGCAAAACGCAAAGTGCTGGGCCCATGTTTCATGAGCTGAAATAAAAGATCACAGAAATATTCCACACATACAAAAAGCTTATTTGTTTCTAATGTTCTAATGTTTAGTAATTTGTGTACATCCCTGATAGTGAGCATTTCTCCTTTGCCAAGATAATCCATCCACTTGACAAGTGTGGCATATCAAGAAGCTGATTAAACAGCATGATCATTATACAGATGCACCTTGTGCTGGGGACAATAAAAGGCCACTCTAAAATGTGCAGTTTTGTCAAACATCACAATGCCACAGATGTCTCAAGGTTTGAAGGAGCTCGCAATTGGCATGCTGACTGCAGGAATGTCCACTAGAATTGTCAGGGAATTGAATATTCATTTCGCAGACGACATGTATCCACGCCAGCCCAGGACCTCCACATCCGGCATCTTCACCTACGGGATCGTATGTGACCAGCCACCCGGACAGCTAATGAAACTGAGGAGTATCTCTGTCTTTGGGGAAAAATGTATTCTGATTGGTTGGACCTGGCTCCCCAGTGGGTGGACGTATGCCCTCACAGTCCCACCCGTGGCTGCACCCCTGCCCAGTCAGGTGAAATCCAACTATTAGGGCCTAATGAATATATTTCAAATGAATCATTTCCTTAAATCAACTGTAACTGAGTAAAATCATTGCAATTGTTGTATTTATATGTATATATTTGTTCCCGTATACATTTTAGGGACACGGTATATTTTACATTAGTTCAGCTCCTTCAGCTCCCCTCAACCCCTCCCATCAATCTCTGAAGACCATCAAGTTTTTATTCATATTTGCCATATATTTTTCAACAGTGCTGTGATGTTTCACAAAAGTTCTGAATCTTTCTATTCTCATAGTTTCTACAGATTGTAAATTAAAGATGAATATTTTCACTAAAAGTTGTAGTACATTATTGATCGATTGACTATGACTTTTCAAGTCACCCAGCAATGCTATTTACAGAATTAGCTCCAGGTACATTTTGCTATCATTCAAACATTCCTGAAAGTGCGACCAAAAACAATCTACATATGGGCAATACCAAAACATGAGATCTAATGATTCTGTCTCTTCGCAGCAAAATCTGCAGAGTTGGGAAGGTTGTATCCCCCATATATTTATAACATCCTATTGGTTGCAAGAATTTGTATGATCATTTCAATTGAAAACTTGAAGTTTTGAATCCGGTGTCATTTTGTGTATGAGTTCATAAACCATGTGGCATAGAATTTATTTTGCAGTCTGTCCATTTTTTTTGGCCTTTAAATTAAACTGGTATACTTTTTTATTTATCACAATTTTCTTTAACCAATTTTGATCGTTAATGCAGCGCCGGCAGACAAATTCCTTACCTTCTTCCCCTTCCATTTTTGGAAGAGGCAAGGTTTTACCTGGAACCAAAATGGCTTTTCCTATGGGGACAGTGAAGAACACTTTCGGAAACACTAATTTTCTAAGAGTACCGACCA
The DNA here is from genome assembly GCF_029448725.1 of Salvelinus fontinalis. Classification (NCBI taxonomy): domain Eukaryota; kingdom Metazoa; phylum Chordata; class Actinopteri; order Salmoniformes; family Salmonidae; genus Salvelinus; species Salvelinus fontinalis. The sequence continues at coordinate 16,871 of NW_026600605.1, read as the reverse complement.
GAAAAACTTTACACTTTGCATATTATATATGCTTTTTCAAAAGCAATGTTTACTGTGTAAAATAAAAAGGAATAAAATCAGCATATTGATTGAAAAGAAGCCTTCTCAAAGCACAAGAGAGGTATTGTCTTAAACAAACCCTGAAAACATGGTTGCCAGGGTGTTGGATTAGGACCTAAAGCTACGTGTCTAATATGCTTGGATGCATATGTTCCCTTACACTCTCTCTACAGGTATAACCACACATTACCTTCTCTGTCGTTGTCATCAACACTCTAATCACTGAGCCTGTGTAATGTGTAACCACACAACATATTACACATAAGAAACCTTTTACAAGTCAAACGTGACACATTCTAGACGTATTTGATGTGTACACTGTGCGGTCCATTTTAAAAGGTACACATCTCTCTTGCTAGCACGTTCCAAATACAATGGGTAGGGTGATCAGGAAGCATGCGCCATAGCAGGGTTGGCCAGTCAATTATCTCAGTCAATTCAGGAAGTGATGTGAATTAAACAATAGCTTCTTCATTTCAGTTTATTGAGAAGTCATTGAAAATAAATGCAATTTTTTTCAATTATTATTGTTTCAGTATAGTTCCCAAATTGACTGCCTTCAATTTATATTGATCTCTTGACCCTGATCCATAGTAATGTAGGTTCAGGAGTCACCTCAAAGAGACTATATTCCTGCCACTCAATTACACTGTCATATTCTGCTCCCCTTGTCTCTCCCATGTGAAAGTTGGGAGTGAATTTCTAAAAGTTCTGATAAATATCTAGCTGGAAGAATCTCATCAGCTTTTCCCTCACATCCTCCTCCCCTCTCTTTGTCTCTCCTCTCCTCTCTCATCTATCTGTTCTCCCCTCCCTCCCCTCTCTTTGCCTCTCCTCTCTCATCTATCTGTTCTCTCCTCTCCTCTCCTCTCCTCTCCTCTCCTCTCCTCTCCTCTCCTCTCCTCTCTCATCTATATGTTCTCCTCTCCTCTCCTCTCCTCTCCTCTCCTCTCCTCTCTCATCTATATGTTCTCCTCTCTTCTCCTCTGTTATATATCTGTTCTCCTCTCCTCTCCTCTCCTCTCCTCTCCTCTCTTCTCTCATCTATATGTTCTCCTCTCTTCTCCTCTGTCATATATCTGTTCTCCTCTCCTCTCCTCTCCTCTCCTCTCCTCTCCTCTCCTGTTTTTCCTTGTTTCTCTTCTCCTCCAGCCTTCAAGAAATGGGAACAAGGTCATAGCAAAAAGTAGTAGAAGATTAATTTGGTCTTACCTCTGATAAATTATGAGACTTAGCCTGTTGGAGAGAGAACATTATTTGGTGAGTATGTCTGTCCCAGTGTACCTCAAAGGGGTTGAGGTATAGAGCGTTGTAATTAGAACACATATTCCCCATGAAATTAGAATTTACACATTCATTTCTGGAGGAATTTATTTTTGCACGGAGACCTTTTCTGATTAAGAAAAGCACAGTTAATATGTGGCCGGTGGCATTCTAATGTTAGCCTGAAGAATACTGCAATTCCTAGTGCTCCCTTGTTACTCCAAAATGTACGAAGGGTAAACGATGGGTTGTATCTTCTAAAACAAAACGTTGCTGTTTTCCTGTAATGGTACTAAGATACAGCCCATAATGTCGTCGTGATTGTGCGATCCCAGTAGGTGACTGCATTCTCATATTACCAGTGTTATGATATTCACGCTGAAACAAGGATCACAAGACCAAGGCAACAGTAAGAGTGGAAATCAATGACAAGAACATAGCTCAGCTCTGGTGGTGTGTGTGTGTGTGTGTGTGTGTGTGTGTGTGTGTGTGTGTGTGTGTGTGTGTGTGTGTGTGTGTGTGTGTGTGTGTGTGTGTGTGTGTGTGTGTGTGTGTGTGTGTGTGTGTGTGTGTGTGTGTGTGTGTGTCCGTGCGTGCGCGTGTTTACAACATCACAACATTACTCTGTACTCAGAACACAACAGCCTGAGGTTATCCAAGTTATAATTGAACATGTGGGTTATTCTTCCCAGTCATTCCTCTACATGTGTTGTGCTGAAATAAGACTACTGTAGAGTCTTTTATGAAAAATACTGTTGATATTCAAAACTCTAGATAATCAATACTCTAGATAATCCATACGGTAGATAATCAATACTCTAGATAATCCATACGGTAGATAATCAATACTCTAGATAATCCATACTGTAGATAATCAATACTCTAGATAATCCATACGGTAGATAATCAATACTCTAGATAATCCATACTGTAGATAATCAATACTCTTGATAATCAAGACTTTTCATTAGATTGTTGAGTTGGATGTTTTTCCAGAGATTGTCTTGCTAGTAGCCATGCATAGTGGTAAGACAGATAGCATCTGCAGTGGTAAGACAGCCATCATTTGCAGTCTTTAGACAGATCGAATTTGCAGTGGTAAGACAGACAGCATTTGGAGTGGTAAGACATATATCATTTGCAGTGGTAGACAGACAGCATTTTCAGTGTTAAGACAGATAACATTTGCAGTGGTGAGACAGATAGCTTTGCAGTGGTAAGACAGATAGCATGTGCAGTGGTAAGACAGATAGCATTTGCAGTGTTAAGACAGATAACATTTGCAGTGGTGAGACAGATAGCTTATGCAGTGGTAAGACAGATAGCATTTGCAGTGGTAAGACAGATAGCATTTGCGGTGGTAAGACAGATAGCATTTGTGGTATTAAGACAGATAGCATTTGTAGTGGTCAGACAGATAGCATTTGCAGTGGTAAGACAGATAGCATTTGTAGTGGTAAGACAGATAGCATTTGCTGTGGTAAGACAGATAGCATGTGCAGTGGTAAGACAGATAGCATTTGCAGTGGTAGGACAGATAGCATTTGCGGTGGTAAGACAGATAGCATGTGCAGTGGTAAGACAGATAGCATTTGCAGTGTTAAGACAGCTAGCATTTGCAGTGGTAAGAAAGATAGCATTTGCAGTGGTAAGACAGATAGCATGTGCAGTGTTAAGACAGATAGCATTTGCAGTGTTAAAAGAGATAGCATTTGCAGTGGTAAGACAGATAGCATTTGCAGTGTTAAAAGAGATAGCATTTGTAGTGTAAAGACAGATAGCATGTGCAGTGGTAAGACAGATAACATGTGCAGTGGTAAGACAGATAGCATGTGCAGTGGTAAGACAGATAACATGTGCAGTGTTAATACAGATAGCATGTGCAGTGTTAAGACAGATAGCATGTGCAGTGGTAAGACAGATAGCATGTGCAGTGGTAAGACAGATAGCATGTGCAGTGGTAAGACAGATAGCATGTGCAGTGGTAGACAGATAGCATGTGCAGTGGTAAGACAGATAGCATGTGCAGTGGTAGACAGATAGCATGTGCAGTGGTAAGACAGATAGCATAGGCAGTGGTAGACAGATAGCATGTGCAGTGGTAAGACAGATAGCATGTGCAGTGGTAAGACAGATAGCATGTGCAGTGGTAGACAGATAGCATGTGCAGTGGTAAGACAGATAGCATTTGCAGTGGTAAGACAGATAGCATTTGCAATGTTAAGACAGATAGCATGTGCAGTGTTAAGACAGATAGCTTGTGCAGTATTAAGACAGATAGCATGTGCAGTGGTAAGACAGATAGCATTTGCAGTGTTAAAAGAGATATCATGTGCAGTGTTAAGACAGATAGCATTTGCAGTGGTAAGACAGATAGCATGTGCAGTGTTAAGACAGATAGCATGTGCAGTGTTAAGACAGATAGCATGTGCAGTGGTAGGACAGATAGCATGTGCAGTCGTAAGACAGATAGCATGTGCAGTGGTAAGACAGATAGCATGTGCAGTGGTAAGACAGATAGCATTTGCAGTGTTAAAAGAGATAGCATTTGCAGTGGTACAACAGATAGCATTTGCAGTGGTAAGACAGGTAACATTTGCAGTGTTAAAAGAGATAGCATTTGCAGTGGTATGACAGATAGCATTTGCAGTGTTAAAAGAGATATCATTTGCAGTGGTAAGACAGATAGCATGTGCAGTGGTAAGACAGATAGCATGTGCAGTGTTAAGACAGATAGCATGTGCAGTGTTAAGACAGATAGCATTTGCAGTGTTAAGACAGATAGCTTGTGGAGTGTTAAGACAGATAGCTTGTGGAGTGTTAAGACAGATAGCATGTGCAGTGTTAAGACAGATAGCATTTGCAGTGGTAAGACAGATAGCATTTGCAATGTTAAGACAGATAGCATGTGCAGTGTTAAGACAGATAGCTTGTGCAGTATTAAGACAGATAGCATTTGCAGTGTTAAGACAGATAGCATTTGCAGTGTTAAGACAGATAGCATTTGCAGTGGTAAGACAGATAGCATGTGCAGTGTTAAGACAGATAGCATTTGCAGTGGTAAGACAGATAGCATTTGCAGTGGTAAGACAGATAGCATGTGCAGTGTTAAGACAGATAGCATTTGCAGTGGTAAGACAGATAGCATGTGCAGTGGTAAGACAGATAGCATTTGCAGTGGTAAGACAGATAGCATGTGCAGTGTTAAGACAGATAGCATTTGCAGTGTTAAGACAGATAGCATGTGCAGTGTTAAGACAGATAGCATTTGCAGTGGTAAGACAGATAGCATTTGCAGTGTTAAGACAGATAGCATTTGCAGTGGTAAGACAGATAGCATTTGCAGTGTTAAAAGAGATAGCATGTGCAGTGTTAAGACAGATAGCATTTGCAGTGGTAAGACAGATAGCATGTGCAGTGGTAAGACAGATAGCATGTGCAGTGGTAGACAGATAGCATGTGCAGTGGTAAGACAGATAGCATGTGCAGTGGTAAGACAGATAGCATGTGCAGTGGTAAGACAGATAGCATGTGCAGTGGTAAGACAGATAGCATGTGCAGTGGTAAGACAGATAACATGTGCAGTGTTAAGACAGATAGCATGTGCAGTGTTAAGACAGATAGCATGTGCAGTGGTAAGACAGATAGCATGTGCAGTGGTAAGACAGATAGCATGTGCAGTGGTAAGACAGATAGCATGTGCAGTGGTAAGACAGATAGCATTTGCAGTGTTAAAAGAGATAGCATTTGCAGTGGTACAACATATAGCATTTGCAGTGGTAAGACAGGTAACATTTGCAGTGTTAAAAGAGATAGCATTTGCAGTGGTACGACAGATAGCATTTGCAGTGGTAAGACAGATAGCATGTGCAGTGGTAAGACAGATAGCATGTGCAGTGGTAAGACAGATAGCATGTGCAGTGTTAAGACAGATAGCATGTGCAGTGTTAAGACAGATAGCATTTGCAGTGTTAAGACAGATAGCATGTGCAGTGTTAAGACAGATAGCATGTGCAGTGGTAAGACAGATAGCATTTGCAATGTTAAGACAGATAGCATGTGCAGTGTTAAGACAGATAGCTTGTGCAGTATTAAGACAGATAGCATGTGCAGTGGTAAGACAGATAGCATTTGCAGTGTTAAAAGAGATAGCATGTGCAGTGGTAAGACAGATAGCATTTGCAGTGGTAAGACAGATAGCATGTGCAGTGTTAAGACAGATGGCATGTGCAGTGTTAAGACAGATAGCATGTGCAGTGGTAGGACAGATAGCATGTGCAGTCGTAAGACAGATAGCATGTGCAGTGGTAAGACAGATAGCATGTGCAGTGGTAAGACAGATAGCATTTGCAGTGTTAAAAGAGATAGCATTTGCAGTGGTACAACAGATAGCATTTGCAGTGGTAAGACAGGTAACATTTGCAGTGTTAAAAGAGATAGCATTTGCAGTGGTATGACAGATAGCATTTGCAGTGTTAAAAGAGATATCATTTGCAGTGGTAAGACAGATAGCATGTGCAGTGGTAAGACAGATAGCATGTGCAGTGTTAAGACAGATAGCATGTGCAGTGTTAAGACAGATAGCATTTGCAGTGTTAAGCCGGATAGCATTTGCAGTGTTAAGACAGATAGCTTGTGGAGTGTTAAGACAGATAGCATGTGCAGTGTTAAGACAGAAAGCATTTGCAGTGGTAAGACAGATAGCATTTGCAATGTTAAGACAGATAGCATGTGCAGTGTTAAGACAGATAGCTTGTGCAGTATTAAGACAGATAGCATTTGCAGTGTTAAGACAGATAGCATTTGCAGTGTTAAGACAGATAGCATTTGCAGTGGTAAGACAGATAGCATGTGCAGTGTTAAGACAGATAGCATTTGCAGTGGTAAGACAGATAGCATTTGCAGTGTTAAAAGAGATAGCATGTGCAGTGTTAAGACAGATAGCATTTGCAGTGGTAAGACAGATAGCATGTGCAGTGTTAAGACAGATAGCATTTGCAGTGTTAAGACAGATAGCATGTGCAGTGTTAAGACAGATAGCATTTGCAGTGGTAAGACAGATAGCATTTGCAGTGTTAAGACAGATAGCATTTGCAAAACAGAGTCAAGCTTGTGGGAGAACACATCCATTCATAGAGGACGTGTCTCAAATGCATAGCATCCTATTCCCTATAATACCGTAGTGCACTACTTTTGACCAGGACTCTAGTTTAAAGTAGTGCACTACATTTGGAATAGGGTGCCAGTTGGGAGGAACTCATACACGTTCTGTATGACCAGCAGCATTCCTTGTGGGTGTCGCACGTGACCACTCCAAGGTCTTCCTTCACATGCTCTTTTACAACATGGTCTCATTCAAATGATGTCAAAATAGTGACATTCAACCATTGTGGGTATACTGTATGTCCCCTATGCTGCAGGGTGGAAAAGTCAAACATTATTTTGAGTGATTCAATTGAGTGAGCCTTTGGATGAATCCTTGAAGAAAAGGAAAACATGTGAGTGCTTGATACCAACTACGTGTCTTCATGTTTTTGACAAACACAACACAATAATACATTCTACCTGTGGGCGTAATCCTACTTCCACCAAACTAGAAAATCCATCATTTCCCTAGACACTAACACGAATACAAGGAAACACATCCGTGTAATTGATATCCAACTATCCTATACATCATCAGGTTGTTTATATTACTTATGAAACATAATACATATATACTGCTTGTTAGTGATAACTGGAGAGTGATCCTAACACTGTGAAATCCATAAAAAAATGTAAAAATGTAAAATAAACAGATGGAGATAACACAAATAAACAAATAGTGTGTTTATAAATGTCACCCTGCACCCTGTGTTCCATTTGAATGAGAAAAATGCGCTTCGAAATATAGATAAGTCTACAAACAACATGACAAACAATGACGCTCAAATGACACCCTATTCCCTAGTTAGTGCACTCCTTTTCACCGGGATCCCAGTCAAATGTAGAACACTATGTATGGAGTAGTTTGCCATTTGTGACAGAGACCACCCGATCTGTTCGAGGAGTCCCAGTGAACAATACTACAAGTAGCACTTGTGAGTAGTTCATTTGTACCTCCTCATACTTGCTTTCTCTGTTGAACTCGTGAAGCAAAGATGGTCGACTGCAGATTCTCCAAGAGCAGATAAGGGTCATCCAGTCTAAACTCTCTCAGCAGCAACAACGGAGTATATTCATTCAGATAGCAACGGTTGAACTAAAAACTACATTCTGGGACATTATTCACAAAGCGTCTCATAGTAAAGGGTGCTGATCTAGGATCAGGGCCCTTGTGTTCATGTAATCTTATTATGAGGAAGAGTAGCTGCTGCATAAGCAACAGCTAATTGGGATCCTGATGAAATCACTTTTATGACATCTTCTGATGTAAAAAGGGCTTTATAAATCAATTTGATTGATTGAATTGAATTCGTTATGATCTAAAAATGGCAAAACTGATCCTAGATTACAACTCAAACTCATAGACAGTTTTTTAATACCAGCCTGGTACTATAATTCCAAGAAGGTTTGTGAACATAGGCCCTGATGTGGTGAAACTTACTGTTTGGATCGACGTTTTCACAAAGTTCCGTCTTAGCTTCTCCATTGGGCCTGTCACTGGTCTTGTGTGAGAGGCGTGTGGTCAGGGACGCAGCTGTCACCACCGCCTTGAAGCTCCTCTTCCTCTTCTGGACATTAAGCTCCGGATGGAAGATGATGACATAGACTTTAGGAATGTAGAGCATCCCTAAGGCCACCGAGGCACTGAGATTCATAGAGATACAGAGGGTGGTGGTCTGGATGTACAGCTGGAAAACGAGAGAAACAGAGAGTATATATAAGAGTATATATGTATTATGTTTCATATTCGTGTAAGAGAGAGAGAGAGAGAGAGAGATGAATAATAATAATAATAATAATAATAATAATGAATTGGCAAAAACATTAGAAGAATCGGCAGCACCTGGTATCACCCTACACAACACTGAAATCAAGTGTCTGCTGTACGCAGATGACCTGGTGCTGCTGTCTCCCACTAAAGAGGGGTTACAGCAGCACCTAGATCGTCTTCACAGGTTCTGTCAGACCTGGGCTCTGACCGTTAACCTAAAAAAAACAAATATAATGATATTCCAAAAAAGGTCGGGAAATAAGGATGACAAATATAAATTCTATTTGGACACAGTTCTATTAGAACACACCAAAAACTACACATATCTAGGACTAAATATGAGCAACACAGGTAGCTTTCACATGGCTGTGAATGAGCTGAGAGACAAAGCAAGAAGAGCATTCTATGCCATTAAAAGGAACATCAAAATTGAAATTCCAATTAGAATCTGGCTCAAAATTTTTCAATCAGTTATAGAACCAATTGCTCTATATGGCAGTGAAGTATGGGGTCCACTCTCTAATAATGAATTTACTAAATGGGACAAACATCCAACTGAAATATTGCATGCAGAGTTTTGCAAGACTGTATTGCAAGTACAAAGAAAAACTCCAAATAACGCATGTAGGGCAGAATTGGGCCAATACACCCTCCTCATTCAAATAGAAAAAAGAGCCATCAAATTTTACAACCATCTAAAAACAAGTGACCCTAAAACATTCCATCACACAGCTCTACAATGTCAAGAGATGAAACCAGAGAAGAGTCCCCTCAGCCAGCTGGTTCTTAGGCTCAGTTCACCAACCCAAACCAACCCCATAGAGCCTCGGGACAGCCCTCAGAAAATCTGGCCCAACCAAATCATCACAAAACAAAAAGAAAAATATATAACCTATTGGAAAGACACCACAAAAAATCAAAGTAAACTTCAATGCTATTTGGCTCTAAACAGACAGAACATGGTGGCAGACTATCTGACCACTGTGACTGATTGGAAACTGAGGAAAACATTGACTAGGTACAGACTCAGTGAGCACCGTCTGGCTATAGAGACCGGTCGTCACAGACAAACCTGGCTGCCCAGAGAGGACAGGCTGTGCTCACTCTGCTCCAGGGGAGAGGTAGAGACAGAGGTGCATTTCCTACTACACTGTGACAAATACTCAGACCTAAGAGCATATTACTTTCCCAAAATTATAACTCAATACAAAGAATTTGAAACTATAAAAGATGAAGAAAAAATCTAATATTTACTGGGTGAAAAGCCAAAATGTGCAGTTTTGGCAGCCAAATATGTGTCCTCCTGCCACAACCTGAGGGACAGCCAGTGAAAAATGCAAAGTAATATTGATAATATTTCCCATTTAGCTTAGTTTTGTTTTGTCTTTCATACCAGGTCATATGTCTTCTCAAGTCATATTGACACTGGTCTACTACTGTTGTGTAAATTTATCGTTGTTCGGATTAATATTGTTGTTGTAGTTGTTGTTAATGGTAATCCCATGTCCACTACTACTGTTATTATTGCTGTTGGTCCCACCATTTATTTATATATAAATATATATATATTTTGTATATATATACATATATATATATTTTTTTTTTTCGATATGTATACTTTGACAATGTAAGTAATAACGAACTTACCATGTCAATAAAGTCAATTGAATTGAAAGAGAGAGAGAGAGAGAGAGAGAGAGAGAGAGAGAGAGAGAGAGAGAGAGAGAGAGAGAGAGAGAGAGAGAGAGAGAGAGAGAGAGAGAGAGAGAGAGAGAGAGAGAGAGAGAGAGAGAGAGAGAGAGAGAGAGAGAGAGAGAGAGAGAGAGAGAGAGAGAGAGAGAGAGAGAGAGAGAGAGAGAGAGAGAGAGAGAGAGAGAGAGAGAGAGAGAGAGAGAGAGTTGTGTTACCAAAGGCACTGAGATTCATAGAGATACAGAGGGTGGTGGTCTGGATGTACAGCTGGAGAATGAGAGAAACAGAGAGGGAGAGAGAAAGAGAGAAAAAGAGAGAGAGAGAGAGAGAGAGCGAGAGATAGCGAGAGAGAGAGAAAGATAGAGAGAGAGAGAAACAGAGGGATAGAGAAACAGAGAAACAGAGAGAGAGAGAGAAACAGAGAGAGAGAATCCCCATATTACTCAGAGGAGATCTTCCCCACCCTTGAGGAAGAGACGTGCCATTTCCAGGACCAGGGAAATGTGCTTATCTGTGGGGACACAAATGCGCGCACAGGAACACTACCTGATATAACAAGCACACGAGGGGACAGCTTTATTACAGGCCATACTGTTTCTAACTGTCTTATTCTCCCCCATAGAAACAGCAGTGACAGCACCATCAACAACAACGGAAGGGATCTGTTGCAGCTCTGTAGAAGCCTGGGTCTGTACTTTGTCAATGGTAGGTTACGGGGGGACTCTTTGGGGAGATTCACCTACTGCTTACCTCTTGGCCACAGTACAGTAAACTATATGATTACAGACATTGACCCTTTCTCTCTCAGCTCATTCACTGTCAAGCCACTAACACCTCTGTCTGATCACAGCCAAATTACATTGTTCCTCAAAAGAACAGACATGGAAACAACCACACATTCACAGCCCAGTGAGCTGTACAACATCAGATATTCATACAGCTGGGCCCAAATCAGCATAGAAGAATACCAGAAAGCAACCAGTAACCAAAATATCCAAACACTCTTAGATAACTTTCTGGATTGTTATCCACGTCGACACCAACGATGTTAGGATGAAACAGTCAGAGGTCACCAAGCGGAACATAGCTTCAGGGTGTAAATCAGCTAAAAAGATGTGTCGGGATCGAGTAATTGTCTCTGGCCCCCTCCCAGTTAGGGGGAGTGATGAGCTCTACAGCAGAGTCTCACAACTCAATCGCTGGTTGAAAACAGTTTTCTGACCCTCCCAAAAGATAGAATTTGTAGATAATTGGCCCTCTTTCTGGGACTTACCCACAAACAGGACCAAGCCTGGCCTGTTGAGGAGTGACGGACTCCATCCTAGCTGGAGGGGTACTCTCATCATATCTACCAACATAGACAGGGCTCTAACTCCTCTAGCACCATAATGAAATATGGTAGCAGGCTGTTAGCCAGCCTGCCAGCTTAGTGGAGTCTGCCACTAGCACAGTCAGTGTAGTCAGCTCAGCTATCCCCATTGAGACCGTGTCTGTGCCTCGATCTAGGTTGGGCAAAACTAAACATGGCGGTGTTCGCCTTAGCAATCTCACTAGAATAAAGACCTTCTCCATTCCTGCCATTACTGAAAGAGATCGTGATACCTTACATCTCAAAATAGGGCTACTTAATGTTAGATTAACTAATCAATTAACTAATCACTGATCATAATCTTGATGTGATTGGCCTGACTGAAACGTGTTAAATGAGGCCTCACCTCCTGGTTACACAAGTGAGTGACCATATCTCCCGTGCATCCTGCAAAGGCGGAGGTGTTGCTAACATTTACGATAGCACTTTTTTTTTACAAAACCCCCCCCGACGTTTTCGTCTTTTGAGCTTCTAGTCATGAAATCTATGCAGCCTACTCAATCACTTTTTATAGCTACTATTTACAGGCCTCCTGGGCCATATAAAGCGTTCCTCACTGAGTTCCCTGAATTCCTATCGGACCTTGGAGCCATAGCAGATAATACTCACATTTTTTGTGATTTCAATATTCACATAGAAAAGTCCACAGACCCACTCCAAAAGGCTTTCTGAGCCATCATCGACTCAGTGGGTTTTGTCCAACATGTCTCTGGACCTACTCACTGTCACAGTCATACTCTGGACCTAGTTTTGTCCCATGGAATAAATGTTGTGGATCTTAATGTTTTTCCTCATAATCCTGGACTATCGGACCACTTTTGTATTACGTTTGCAATCGCAACAAATAATCTGCTCAGACCCCAACCAAGGAGCATCAAAAGTCGTGCAATAAATTCTCAGAAAACCCAAAGATTCATTGATGCCCTTCCAGACCTCCTCTGCCTACCCAAGGACGTCAGAGGACAAAAATCAGTTAACCTGTTAGTGTGTAGGGGACTCTATTTTCACTTTGGGAAAAAATCGTGCCCAAATGAAATGGCCTTGTACTCTGTTCTAGATCGTACAATATGCATATTATTATTACTATTGGATAGAAAACACTCTCAAGTTTCTAAAACTGTTTGAATTATATCTGTGAGTAAAACAGAACTCATTTTGCAGCAAACTTCCAGACAGGAAGTGAAAAATCTGAAATCGAGGCTCTGTTCCAGGGCCTGCCTATTCAACTTGCTTATATCTATCGATATACATGCACTTCATACGCCTTCCACTAGATGTCAGCAGGCAGTGGGAGGTGAAATGGGGTGTCTAGCTTGATCTGAGGTCGAACAAGAGCGTGAGTGACAGGTCTGGAAATTTCATTGACTTCAAAGGCGCGAGAAGGAACCCCAGATCGCCTTCTGAAAAGCGTTCGGTATACACGGCTAATATCTCCGGCTCTGATTTTATTTGATACATGTGATAATATCATCGTAAAGTATGTTTTTTCAACCGAGTTTTATCAGATTATTCAACGTTTATCGGGATTTTTGGAGTTTTCCGTTGTTTGCGTCGAGAGAAGATGGACATGTTCGCGCCACTTGGCTAGCTAAGGTTGCTAATTCGACAGGAGAAGAGGACATTTTAAAACCAAACAACGATTTATTCTAGACCAAGGACTCCTTGTACAACATTTAAGTCATTTAGCAGACGCTCTTATCCAGAGCGACTTACAAATTGGTGCATTCGCCTTATGACATCCAGTGGAACAGCCACTTTACAATAGTGCATCTAGATCTTTTAAGGGGGGGGGGGGGGGGGGGCAGAAGGATTGCTTTATCCTAGGTATTCCTTGAAGAGGTGGGGTTTCAGGTGTCTCCGGAAGGTGGTGATTGACTCCGCTGTCCTGGCGTCGTGAGGGAGTTTGTTCCACCATTGGGGTGCCAGAGCAGCGAACAGTTTTGACTGGGCTGAGCGGGAACTGTACTTCCTCAGTGGTAGGGAGGCGAGCAGGCCAGAGGTGGATGAACGCAGTGCCCTTGTTTGGGTGTAGGGCCTGATCAGAGCCTGAAGGTACTGAGGTGCCGTTCCCCTCACAGCTCCGTAGGCAAGCACCATGGTCTTGTAGCGGATGCGAGCTTCAACTGGAAGCCAGTGGAGAGAGCGGAGGAGCGGGGTGACGTGAGAGAACTTGGGAAGGTTGAACACCAGACGGGCTGCGGCGTTCTGGATGAGTTGTAGGGGTTTAATGGCACAGGCAGGGAGCCCAGCCAACAGCGAGTTGCAGTAATCCAGACGGGAGATGACAAGTGCCTGGATTAGGACCTGCGCCGCTTCCTGTGTGAGGCAGGGTCGTACTCTGCGGATGTTGTAGAGCATGAACCTACAGGAACGGGCCACCGCCTTGATGTTGGTGGAGAACGACAGGGTGGATCACGCCAAGGTTCTTAGCGCTCTGGGAGGAGGACACAATGGAGTTTTCAACCGTGATGGCGAGATCATGGAACGGACAGTCCTTCCCCGGGAGGAAGAGCAGCTCCGTCTTGCCGAGGTTCAGCTTGAGGTGGTGATCCGTCATCCACACTGATATGTCTGCCAGACATGCAGAGATGCGATTCGCCACCTGGTCATCAGAAGGGGGAAAGGAGAAGATTAATTGTGTGTCGTCTGCATAGCAATGATAGGAGAGACCATGTGAGGTTATGACAGAGCCAAGTGACTTGGTGTATAGCGAGAATAGGAGAGGGCCTAGAACAGAGCCCTGGGGGACACCAGTGGTGAGAGCGCGTGGTGAGGAGACAGATTCTCGCCACGCCACCTGGTAGGAGCGACCTGTCAGGTAGGACGCAATCCAAGCGTGGGCCGCGCCGGAGATGCCCAACTCGGAGAGGGTGGAGAGGAGGATCTGATGGTTCACGGTATCGAAGGCAGCCGATAGGTCTAGAAGGATGAGAGCAGAGGAGAGAGAGTTAGCTTTAGCAGTGCGGAGCGCCTCCGTGATACAGAGAAGAGCAGTCTCAGTTGAGTGACTAGTCTTGAAACCTGACTGATTTGGATCAAGAAGGTCATTCTGAGAGAGATAGCAGGAGAGCTGGCCAAGGACGGCACGTTCAAGAGTTTTGGAGAGAAAAGAAAGAAGGGATACTGGTCTGTAGTTGTTGACATCGGAGGGATCGAGTGTAGGTTTTTTCAGAAGGGGTGCAACTCTCGCTCTCTTGAAGACGGAAGGGACGTAGCCAGCGGTCAAGGATGAGTTGATGAGCGAGGTGAGGTAAGGTAGAAGGTCTCCGGAAATGGTCTGGAGAAGAGAGGAGGGGATAGGGTCAAGCGGGCAGGTTGTTGGGCGGCCGGCCGTCACAAGACGCGAGATTTCATCTGGAGAGAGAGGGGAGAAAGAGGTCAAAGCACAGGGTTGGGCAGTGTGAGCAGAACCAGCGGTGTCGTTTGACTTAGCAAACGAGGATCGGATGTCGTCGACCTTCTTTTCAAAATGGTTGACGAAGTCGTCTGCAGAGAGGGAGGAGGGGGGGGGGGGGGGGTGGGGGCGGAGGATTCAGGAGGGAGGAGAAGGTGGCAAAGAGCTTCCTAGGGTTAGAGGGGCAGATGCTTGGAATTTAGAGTGGTAGAAAGTGGCTTTAGCAGCAGAGACAGAAGAGGAAAATGTAGAGAGGAGGGAGTGAAAGGATGCCAGGTCCGCAGGGAGGCGAGTTTTCCTCCATTTCCGCTCGGCTGCCCGGAGCCCTGTTCTGTGAGCTCGCAATGAGTCGTCGAGCCACGGAGCGGGAGGGGAGGACCGAGCCGGCCTGGAGGATAGGGGACATAGAGAGTCAAAGGATGCAGAAAGGGAGGAGAGGAGGGTTGAGGAGGCAGAATCAGGAGATAGGTTGGAGAAGGTTTGGGCAGAGGGAAGAGATGATAGGATGGAAGAGGAGAGAGTAGCGGGGGAGAGAGAGCGGAGGTTGGGACGGCGCGATACCATCCGAGTAGGGGCAGTGTGGGAAGTGTTGGATGAGAGCGAGAGGGAAAAGGATACAAGGTAGTGGTCGGAGACTTGGAGGGGAGTTGCAATGAGGTTAGTGGAAGAACAGCATCTAGTAAAGATGAGGTCAAGCGTATTGCCTGCCTTGTGAGTAGGGGGGGAAGGTGAGAGGGTGAGGTCAAAAGAGGAGAGGAGTGGAAAGAAGGAGGCAGAGAGGAATGAGTCAAAGGTAGACATGGGGAGGTTAAAGTCACCCAGAACTGTGAGAGGTGAGCCGTCCTCAGGAAAGGAGCTTATCAAGGCATCAAGCTCATTGATGAACTCTCCAAGGGAACCTGGAGGGCGATAAATGATAAGGATGTTAAGCTTGAAAGGGCTGGTAACTGTGACAGCATGGAATTCAAAGGAGGCGATAGACAGATGGGTAAGGGGAGAAAGAGAGAATGACCACTTGGGAGAGATGAGGATCCCGGTGCCACCACCCCGCTGCCCAGAAGCTCTCGGGGTGTGCGAGAACACGTGGGCAGACGAAGAGAGAGCAGTAGGAGTAGCAGTGTTATCTGTGGTGAGCCATGTTTCCGTCAGTGCCAGGAAGTCGAGGGACTGGAGGGACGCATAGGCTGAGATGAGCTCTGCCTTGTTGGCCGCAGATCGGCAGTTCCAGAGGCTACCGGAGACCTGGAACTCCACGTGGGTCGTGCGGGCTGGGACCACCAGGTTAGGGTGGGCGCGGCCACGCGGTGTGAAGCGTTTGTATGGTCTGTGCAGAGAGGAGAGAACAGGGATAGACAGACACATGGTTGACAGGCTACAGAAGAGGCTACGCTAATGCAAAGGAGATTTGAATGACAAGTGGGCTACACGTCTCGAATGTTCAGAAAGTTAAGCTTACGTTGCAAAAAAATAAAAATAAAATACAAGATCTTATTGACTAAAATGATATAGTACTGCTGGCTGGTGAAGTAGCCTGGCTAGCAGTGGCTACGTTGTTGAAAGTGAAGCTGGCTAGGTAACCTCGACAATTTCACTAAATTTCTCTAAACTACACAATTATCATGGATACAAGGACAGCAAAGACAACTAGCTAACACTACGCTAATCAAGTCGTTCCGTTGTAATGTAAGTTTCTACAGTGCTGCTATTCGGTAGAAGTTGGCTAGCTAGCAGTGTTGGCTAGGTAGGAGGACGGCAGCGCGGCAGGCGAAAAATAGCTGGCTAGCTAACCGATAATTACTCAAAGCTACACAATTATCTTAGATACAAAGATAGCAAAGAAAACTATGTAGCTAGCTAACACTACACAAGTCAAGTCGTTCCGTTGTAATGTAATCGTTTCTACAGTGCTGCTAATCGGTGGCTAGCTGGCTAGCTAGCAGGGTTGACTACGTTACGTTACGTTAGGGCGAGAATACCTGGCTAGCGAACCTCAGCGAACCTTGATAACTACACAATTATCACCGATACAAAGACGGCTATGTAGCCAGCTAAGTAGCTAGCTAAGATCGAACAAATACAAATCAAAGATAGCAAAGACAACTGTGTAGTCAGCCAACACTACACTGATCAAGTCGTTCCGTTGTAATGCACTCGTTTCTACAATGCTGCTATTCGGT